>NC_053026.1:527733310-528003426 GCF_003073215.2 Triticum urartu
CAAATAAACCAGGTGCTATTAATCCTAGTTTTTTTTGCTTATCCGGGTTCATTTTTCCCAAGGAATTATTACTCTGGTTTGTTCATCATATGTACACAGGTCTATCAAATGATGGCCGCATTAACGATGGTCGCATAGTGCTTCGGTCAGTTTTCGTACATGGTCCGGCGAACGCCGCATCCGGAACTCGGACCGACCTGTGAATTCAGGCTTTGCCACGCCTTTACCGCATCACGCCGACGCCCTGCATCGACATTGACTTTGGCGCCAGGCCATATTTCTTTTATTAAGCACTTTGCATAAATTATTTATTATGCAACGATTTTCTTAATTATTATTATTATTACTATTATCTCGAGTTTGCACTATTTTTTGTGCATAGGAAAATGATCCGGGTTGGGAAGTATCGTCAACTCGGCGTACTGACATACCACGTCACCTCGGCTGGACGAGGGGCTTCGTCAACACTGCATTACCCCATGCCAGGGACTTCGGCATCACTCTGCCGGCCCGCATTGACCGTGCTATGTCACCATTTCGGAGTGCCGAGCCCTTTGCTCCGCCACCTTGGGACCGGCTTGGGGGATGGAACCTTGTCCCGCATCAAGCTCGGGCCGCATCATCAATACCGAACACATTAACCAGCTAAGTTGCCTTCATGCTCAAAGTTTTAAATTTTTAACTTGTGTTCGGTTCGACCAAGCATTATACTTTTTTGGAAAAAAGTTGCTTGTAAAATTTTTTCCTTGTCCAAACTTTGTTTGTGACGCACAAATTCAAATACCCCGTTTATTTGGGGGCTTCCTTTATGAAGCTTTTCCTCTTGCATATGATTATACTTGTACAGCTTCGTTCCTTGTTCGTGTATTACGCCACAATATGCACCGTATTTGCTTAAGCGATTTGCAAGCTGGGTTACCTGGCTCCTGTGCTTACCCCTATGTTCCCGATTGTTTGGCTAGGGAGTAAAGGGAGCACCTCTGCGATTGTCACGACCGGGTCCTCCGAGCTCTGACCTCAGACTGGGTGAAGCCGAAAGCTAGCGCTCTTATTGTTTTCAATCATGGTCGGCACACAACGAAACTCATGAGTACAAAAAATCTATTGCACAAGTCTCATAGTAATAATGAGCACCGAAGAAAGGTATCGGTGGGGGTACTATTTTCTTCGAAGATGCTTCTTACACTTTGTCTGTAATATAGCATAAGTTCCGTGAGCGCGCTTTGTCTGTTATAGCCTTATGGCCCAGTTGCCTGGTTATCGGAAACACTGTCGATATTCTCGACAGGTGGAGTACATAACACTTTTCGGTCCTTGACCGAAGAGGGAGAAGCCGACGGTCGGTTAAGACGCGTTCAAAGTTCGGGTGAACAAAGATATGATATTAGTACTTCGGTACATACAATCATTATACATAAAATTCTTTTACCCAAGTCACTTGGGGGCTCTTAAATTTATATGAGCCGTTTTATAATAAGTGTTCTTCTTCTTAGTTGTTGCAAAGTTTTTATTACTATTATTATTCATCACTCCTTTTTTCGACACGAGTGTGTGGTCACTAGCCGGAGAGCCTAATTTCTCTCTCAAAGCCGCTAGAGTTTAGTTTGCTAAACTGGCCTAATGAGAAGTACTCCACCTTCGGGATAGGAGGTTGAAGCCGTAGGCTGACCCGCTTGAAGTCTTGAGATAGGATGTGTCATGTTAAAGCACGACAGAAGCACTCTTTTTTTCTGAGACCAATTTTTAGATTGGCACCGAACACTTGATCTTGTTCGGACGTCAAGTTTTTACTGACGTTTTTTTGGTTTTCCAAGCTTGTGACACTTTTAAACTATTTGTGTGTTTTCAGCACAAGTCTCACAGTGCAACACCGGACACCTTTAGAGATTCGGCAAAAACATTCTCGGATATTGCTATATATGCATCGGTTTCGAATTGTGTCTTCGGTCAATAGTTGGGTTGCCCGGCTCCTGCACTTGCTTCCTATGTTCCGCTTTGTTCGGCTAGGCGTGCAAAGGGAGAACCACTGCGATTGTGCTTCCAGCTGACATGGTTAAGCACCTCAGTGGAGAAAGCCGAAAACTGACTGTCACAAATCCCGGTAAACTGGTCAGCGATCCGATGGCTGTGTTAAATGACGGGCCATTCATAACAATGGCCGAAGTGTTTACGGCTTGACCTCGACTGTCACCGAACACTACCGGGGGCTATTAACTGGCCTCCCAAACTAAATCCTTGATATTTTGCTCTTACATTGGAGCTGAGGTTTCATGATCATGCTTAGCATGACAACCCAAAGAAAGGAACACCGATAGCGGGACTATTTTCTTTGGAAGACATTTATTATGTTAAACAGTAATATAACATATCTCTCTGCGTACCTTTGTTTATAAAACCGTATGGCCATATTGCCTTGTTTGTCATAAATCTTTGCCCTCATAAAGGCTTTATAAAGTAGGACAAACACTCCTCGGCTACCGGCCGAGGAGGTGGAAGCCGATGGTCGGTCAACAAAGTTTTGTACAATGCGGATCCGAGCATTAATGATGTAAAGTACTTGGATACATAGAGTCATTACACATAATTTGTGATTTTACTATGGATATCGATCCTTAATTCGGCCACCCGTGCCCGCATTAAGGCTCGGGGGCTACTGGGCTTCGGGCTTATTATTTACAAATATTAAAGGGGCACATCGATCCCCTGATCTGGTGTTGCCACCCGACCAGTGTCTCGGGGGCTACTGCATTGCCTGTCCAATGCATAAAATTTTAAGTGTAATACAGTTTCCGAGGAGATTATGATCCTCAGGTTGGTCGGCCGCACCCAACCTGAGTCTCGAGGACTGAGCACGCCGCTTTTTGTGTCCCGAAGTATTCTGCTGAGCTAGGACTTGATCCTTAGGCCGATTTTGCAAATCGACCTGAGTCTCAGTGGCTACTGGGATCAGCGGTCTTACTTTATCCTTCAAGTGCATCTCAGGTTTTAAACCGATACACACCTTGAGGGCTACTGGCTATATATCTCGGCAGAGAATAAATTGCACTAATCAAAAATATTGACAAAAAATTGGCCCACAGTCGGGGTGGGTGCACCACCTCGGAAGCAGTCCGACATAAAGCTCGGGCGCTAGTGGCTGGCTCCATAGAGGGCATTTCCAGCATTAAGCTCGGCTAAACTCCTTCAACTTTTTTGAACCATGGTGATATGACACCTCAGATATAGTCTGGCGTTGGAGCCCGGATACAGTCCGGCGTTGGAGTTTGGACATTGTCCGGCGTTGGAGCTTGGATACATTCCGCCGTTGGAGCTCGGAAAGCAGTCCGGCGTTGGTGCTCGGCTGCAAAAGATACCTCGAATGTAGTCCGGCGTTGGAGCTCGGACACAAGAGGACTCTGCCGCCCGGGAACAACTTCAAACCCGAGGTGTGGCATAAAAGTAACAAGGCATTGATAAAGGCCGAAGACTTAAAGGGCTCCTCAGATACCCGACGTGTGAGATCTTCGGATTTAGCTCGGCAATCCTCAAGATAGAAGATGGGAAGATTTGTTGAACCAGTTTTCAAGACCGACGACCGAAGACAAAGAACGGTTCGGAAGAATCGAGGAGTTTCCCCAACTTGAAGACTGGTTCAGGGGGCTACTGACGGTGTCCTGGACTAGGGGGTACTCACCACGTCGTCTCCCGCTCAGTTAGATTGGGCCGAGGGCCCCCATGGCCGTATACTCATGGGCCAGTTTGGATAGCTGCCGCATACACGGAAGATTCCACAAGACTTGGTGATCAAGAAAAGGACTCCTCCCCGCCAGCGTATTCGGCTAGGACTCTTGTTGTCCTAGGCCTCTGGTGCACTATATAAACTGAGGCCAGGCTAGTCGATAGACCACATACAACAATCATACCATAGGCTAGCTTCTAGGGTTTAGCCTCTCCGATCTCGTGGTAGATCAACTCCTGTAATACTCATATCATCAATATCAATCAAGTAGGACATAGGGTATTACCTCCATCAAGTGGGCCCGAACATGGGTAAACATTGTGTCCCATGCCTCCTGTTACCGTCGATTCTAGACGCATAGTTCGGGACCCCCTACCCGAGATCCGCCGGTTTTGACACCGACACTGACTTTCCCAAAAGTCATCATTCATCACTGGTGTGGTGCAGCCAATGTCCACATCTTCATCTTCCATTTCTTCAACGCCAGCCTCTTCAGCTGTGAACTGAGGGATAGGCGAGGAAACAACTAGTGTTGAAGGGATTTGATCTGCTTCAATTTCTTCATCCATCTCCTCTGACGAAGCAGCAAAAGGATTTTCTTCATTAGATCCACTAGGGATCACATATTCTTCATCAAAATGAACAAGGTCCTTTGATGGCATGGTTGAGATCGGAACATCATCAATGGGATTTTCGAACAAACTTTTCATAGACTTCATTTTCTTTGAAGCTTAAGAATCTGAAGTAGCTGATGCCTTCCTTTTCTTCACAGCTGCATGCTTTGCAGCCTTGGTCTTCTTCACATACGATGCAGATGGAAGGATCAGAGTTGGTGTAGGCGCAGGAGGAGCAGAGGAATCTGGTTGATTTTCTTCAGGCACAACTGATGCAGTTGCCCTGACTTCTTCATTTTCTTCAGGCGCACCACTAGTGGATGCCCTGGCAATTTCTTCAGCGGCTGGAATGCAGTCATCAGCCCTGGAACTCACATTTTCTTCAGCAGCCTGAAAGTCATCAGCGGTGCTGGCATGTTCTGTAGTTGGCTGAGCAGATGCTTCAGCCTGAGGAATTTCCTGTTGTGATGGAGCTGCAACATTTGAGGTGAACTTCTCAGACAGTTTAACAAACCCGACCTTGGCTCATTGCCAATCAGCATAGTAGGCTTTGAAGTCATCGCTGAGGGTTTTGATTTCAGACTGGATTTTTACAAGTTCATCAGTTGTCATAGTGACAATGTTGTTCTTCAGAAATTTCTCCTTCTTATATTGCGCTTTCTTGATCTGCCTGGCCTTCTCATATTTCCATTTATTCTTGGATGAAATGGGTCAGCATGTGACTTTGGCCAGGAGTCAACTTGAAATCAGGCATAGGAGTGTTTGGGTCCTTGTGCCAGAGATTAATATAGTCGAGGATCAACCTTGGATCCAAAAGTAGTGGCACATTTGTGCCTTTGGCTCTAGCGGCCCTGACTTGCCTATCTCTGATGATCTCAGCAAGTTCTTCATCATCAGCTTCGTCTTCTTCAGATGGCACTTGGAAGGCGACCTGCTTCTTCTGAGGACTAGGGCGAGGACCTCCTCCAGCAGTGGCCTTTGTCTTCAGCAGAGAGGGTCCCATTGAAGAATTGGGTGCAACTGAGGAACTAGCTGAAGCTCCTGAGGCAATAGAGATGCCTACAGTCCTTTGGCACGTGGCAATACGCACGGGTGCAGAGGACTTTGTCGGAGCAGCTGAGGACTTTGGAGGAGCTGCTGAGGACTTTTGAGGAGCTGCTGAGGACTTTTGAGGAGCTGAGGATTTTGGAGGAGCAGGAGTAGCATGAGGATTGGCCTTGAGGGCTTTGAAGATTCTGGCCGTGAGGGCATTGCTGAGTAACTTGGCCTTGAGGGCACTGAAGGTGAAGCACTTGGCTTACGTGCAGGCTTCTTTGCCATAGATTTCTTCGGCTTGACAGAGGCCTCAGTGGCAGCAGCAGCAGAGTCTTCATTGAATTTCCTCACTGTTATTTTTCTTGTTTGGCCAACTCGGCCTGGCGCTTGGCCCATTCTTCAGGAAAGTCCTCACCGCGCTTGACGCTGGTGGGATCCGCTTCTTGGCCAGGTGCCAATGGAGGTCTTGAGCATGGAGGGGTAACAGCGAATTTCTTCATGTATTTGGGAGTAACATATCTGTACTCCCTCCACTCTCTAGCCCATCTCCTCTCTATCTTCTGAATGCGCACCTTGCACTGATTTTTATCTTCCTCAGGAGGTGTGCAGTACCCAACATAGATGTCATCAGGGATTTCAAACGCTGTGTTGACCTCTGGCTTCTTTCCTCCTTTCTATGGCTTCATACCGTCAGCCATTTTCTTCAGTCGAGGAATTTGAACAATCAAATTCTCTGAAGAAGTATGCAATTTTTCTTCGAGGAACGCTGCAAATGAGTTAAGTTGATGAGAACCTAGTGATTCAGCAGCAGGCATGAGTACCTATGAACATAGTATAGTTGCGAGGAATTTGGAGAGGTCATATGCGTTCTCAGAAGGTTTTGTAAAAAGAACAAGTTTGAGGAATTTGACCAGACGAGTCTTGAAGAATTTCACTGAGCGTTCTTAGTCTTAGGTTCCAGAGTTGTACAGATCAGAAATCCGCACAATTGAGGAATCTTGAAGAGAAATTTGCAGCTTAGAGAAATGAATCAAGAACAAATGACATGTGAGGTGTTTAGTGTGTGAAGATTTGAAGAAAAACACCTTTGAAGATTTTGTAGATAGTCATTTGAATCACAGAGGGTAGTAAAAGTATCTTTTCATTACCCTGAACAAAGAACACGACGAACTGTGAGGTGGAGAAGTGAAGTTCGTCTGTGCAAATCTTCCACGCCCTAACTCGGCGGAGGACGACGGCTACGGCGGAGGGCGACGGCTACGGTGGCGGCGGAGTGAAGATTTCCACGGCCGGCGCGAGTACGATGGCGATGAGGTAGAGGCAGTGAAGCTCTTCCTCACCGGTGACGATGAAGTAGTGGCGGTGCTAGGGTTTGAGAAGCTCAAGCTGGAAAGAGGTCGAGCGGAGTAAAGGAAGTGAGGAAGGAGAAGGGCGTATTTATAGCCACGGTGAAAAACTGTTCGCCCGAAGAAATTGGAGGAACGTGCCCCTGACCCTTCTCATTTGCTTGACATGTGTCACCCATGTACTGAGAAGTGGAGATCGTGTTAGATCGTGGGTGAATAGATAAGTATTTCATGGGATGCGGAATGGTTTAAGCGGCAAAGCTGAAAATTTGGATAACATAAGTTTTAACGTTCCATTCGCAAATTCTTCACCTGACAAGGACACAGTGAAGATTTTGAACGAGTTTCAAATAGAACTCACATGAAGAATTTGTGAATATATTGGGTTGAGTTTAGCATAGAGGGGGAACGGTCCGATCACATTCACTTAGCAGAAAAAACAACTTGAAGAAATAGCAATAAGTGAATGATGTAGAGGACATAACCTTATATATATAGCCAATGAAGAAAAACGACGGAAACGGTGAAGACAATGCAAAGTTGAAGAAAATGAACAACTGAGGAATTTCAACTTTTGGTGGTGGCGAGACCCACCGTATACGAATGATGATTTCAGACACCGCGTACAATTTGTCATAGGGTTCTGAGAATCACATTCTTCATTAATTTCTTCACACTTAGAGTGTTATTTTTCATTGATTGAAGAAAAACGTTTCTTCATGCGTTGCACATCTAAGTCATCAATTTTGCATAAGTGTTAGGATGAGTGTCCTTTTCAGAGAACATTCGAAGATTCTAGGATATTTAGCTCACACCGCAACTTGCTAAATCTCTTCTCATCCAAGGGCTTTGTGAAGATATCGGCTATCTGTTCTTCAGTCTTCACATGCTCAATAGAAATCTCGCCCTTCAACACATGATCACGAAGAAAATGATGACTAATCTGAATGTGCTTTGTCTTCGAGTGCTGAACTGGTTGTGAGCAATCTTGATGGCACTCTCATTGTCACAGAAGAGAGGCACATTCTTCATGTTGACGCCGTAGTCCTTGAGAGTTTGCTTCATCCATAGCAATTGATCACAGCAAGAACCAGCGGCAATGTACTCAGCTTCAGCAGTAGATAGTGATACGTAGTTCTGTTTCTTCGAGGACCAATAGACCAAAGATCGTCCGAGGAAATGACATGTACCAAATGTCGACTTGCGGTCCGCACGATCACTAGCATAGTCAGAGTCAGAATATCCGATGAGATCAAAAGCCGAGCCCTTGGGGTACCATAATCCAAGTGTTGGTGTGTGAGCTAGATATCGAAGAATATGCTTCACAGCCTTATGGTGTGATTCCTTCGGTGTAGCTTGAAATCGGGCACACATGCAAACACTAAGCATTATATCTGGCCTAGATGCACATAAGTACAATAAAGAACCAATCATGGAGCGGTATACCTTATGATCAAAGTCAATACCATTTTCATCACTGCACAGATGGCCATTTGTGGGCATAGGAATTTTGACGCCTTTGCAATCTTGCATGCCGAATTTCCTTAGTACATCCTTGAGGTATTTCTCCTGAGATATGAATATGCCATTGCGTTGTTGACGAATTTGAAGACCTAAGAAGAATTTCATTTCTCCCATCATAGACATTTGATATTCTTCACTCATCATATAGGCAAATTCATCACTATAATGTTGGTCGGTACAGCCAAAGATAATATCATCAACATATATTTGGCACACAAACAATTCACCATCATAAGATTTAGTGAAAAGAGTAGGGTCGAGTGAACCGGGTTTGAAGCCTTTCTTCATAAGGAATTCCTTCAAAGAATCATACCACGCCCGTGGGGCCTACTTGAGGCCATAGAGGGCCTTATTGAGTCTGAAGACTTTGTCAGGATTCTTTGGATCTTCAAAACCTGGGGGTTGAGCAACATATACTTCTTACTCAAGCTTACCATTGAGGAATGCACTTTTCACATCCATTTGATATAAAGTGATATCATGATGGTTAGCATAAGAAAGTAATATGCGAATAGCCTCAAGTCTAGCAACATGTGCAAAAATTTCATCGAAATCAATTCCTTCAACCTGTGTGTAGCCTTGAGCTACAAGCCATGCCTTATTCCTTACCACAAGGCCATTTTCGTCTTGCTTTTTGCGATAGATCCACTTTGTGCCAATGATATTATGCTTGCGAGGATCTGGACGTTTGACCAGTTCCCAGACGTTGTTGAGCTCAAACTGATGTAATTCTTCTTGCATGGCCTAAATCCACTCAGGCTTCAGAAATGCTTCATCTACCTTAGTGGGCTCTGTGATAGAGACAAAAGCATAGTGCCCACAAAAGTTAGATAAATGAGAAGCTTTTGAGCGTGTGAGAGGACCTAGCACTTTAATGTCATTGATGATCTTTTCAACTTGCACTTCTTTTGCAACACGAGGATGAGCTGGTTGTCATTGAGGAATTTGATCAGCATTTTCTTCAGTATTTTCCTCAGGTGCATTAGCTCGACGTTCTTCATGTTCTGGAATGAATTCTTCGAGCAGATTCTTCAGTAGGAATGACATCCTCAGTAGCCTTGAACTTGATAGGTTTCTCAGGTGCTGGTTCATCTATCACAGTAGGTAGGTGCTCTCTTTGCGAGCCATTAGTTTCATCGAACCGCACATCTACAGTTTCAACAACCTTGTGAAGAACGTTGTTCAAGACTTTGTAGGTGTGCGAGTCCTTTCCGTAACCAAGCATAAAACCTTCATGTGCTTTCGGTGCAAATTTTGAGTTGTGATGAGGATCTCTAATCCAACATTTAGCACCGAAGACTTTGAAATAACTTACATTGGGTTTCTTATCAGTGAGGAGTTCATAGGCAGTCTTCTTGAAGAATTTGTGAAGATATACTCTGTTGATGATGTGGCACGCAGTATCAATTGCCTCAATCCAGAAACGATGAGGCATTTTGTATTCATCAAGCATAGTGCGAGCCATCTTAGCAAGAGTCCTGTTCTTGCGCTCCACGACGCCGTTCTGCTGAGGAGTATAAGGAGCAGATAACTCATGAGTAATACTAAGTTCATCAAGACCAGAATTCTTGAACTCAGATCCATTGTCACTTCTGATGTGCTTGATCTTCACACCAAAGTTGGTTGAAGCCCTCGAGGAAAATCGTTTGAAGACTTCCTGCAGTTCATGTTTGTAAGTAACAATGTCTACCCATGTGTATCGAGAGTAATCATCAACAATAACAAAGCCATATTGAGATGCCTCATTTGAGACTGCAGAATAATGGTTAGGACCGAAGAGATCCATGTGAAGCAATTCAAATGGATGAGTGGTGGTCATGATAGTCTTCGTTGGATGCTTACGTTTGTCATCTTCCCAGCTTCACAGGCTCCGCATAAGTGATCCTTGAGGAATTTGACATTCTCGATGCCAATGACATGCTTCTTCTTTGCAAGCGTGTGCAAACTCCTCATGCCTACATGACTAAGTGGTCGATGCTAGAGCCAGCCTTCTGAAGCTTTTGCAAGTAGGCACACGGCTGGTTGTGGTCCTATAGAGAAATCAACAATATACAGGTCTCCTCTCCTAAAGCCTTCGAAGACTTTGGAATTGTCAGCTTCCATAACCACAACACAATGGTACTTGCCAAAGACAACAACCATATCAAGATCGCAAAGCATTGAGACAGACATGAGGTTTTATCCTAAGGACTCGACAAGCATGACTTTGTCCATGTGTCGATCATTTGTGATCGCAACCTTACCTAGACCCAATACCTGACTTTTCCTTTGTCAGCCAAGATGATATGCTTCAGATGCGACAGAGATAATGAAGCATCCATCAATAGATTCTTATCACCAGTCATGTGATTTGTACATCCACTATTGAGGACCCACTCAGTGGCTTTGGGTTGATCATCCTGCAGATGAATTAGTGCAGCTTACGAACTCATATACTTCATCAGTGAAGAATATGACATCAACTCAATAGATCAATTTCATCAAGCAATAGAACAGATAAAGCAGTATGAGGACGTGAGAAATGAAAGTTCATTTCTTCATGGTTAGCCTGCGTCCTATTAGGCACACTCAGCTCTCCAGCAAATTCTTCAGACGATTACGTACGTCTGGAGACCTGACCCTGCAGAAGAGACTAGTTCTTTTTCTTCACCACCCACATCTGAAGGGGTGGCAAAGAGTTCATCACTTTGCGAGCTCCATACGAGAAAGGTGGCATAGAAGCCAGTCCATTTCGTTTCACATAAGGGGAGTTAGGATAAGCATATGAATAAGCAGAGAAATTCTTCGAGGACTTATGAACATGATGATTAGAAGATTAATGCTCATATTCATAGCCCTTAGCTCTTTCCTGCAAAACAGAGTTGTTAGCACGATGATATTCATGTGAGGACTTTGATCCTTTTGAGGAATTTGGTCCATATGAAGAATTTGATCTGGGGTTCCTATTCTTCACAGGTGGTGTCCTGAGGACATTCACCTGAAGAGTATCAAGGCACCTTTTGGGAACCCAGATTTTCTTCATAGGGGAACCGTTCCTGCAGTTAGTGCCAACATATCTAGAAAATACTTCACCATTCTGATTTTTGAACAGTTTATAGTTGGATTCAAATGACTCATCATCAGAATGAGGAGATTCACATGCAAATCCAGATAATTTAGATGGATCAACTGGAGGTCCCTCTGCAGCAACCCATGAGGTTTTCGGGTACTGCTCAGGCTTCCAATATGTACCATCAGCATTGAGTTTCCTCTCAAAGGCAATACCCTCTTTCCTAGGGTTCCTATTGAGGATCTGCTTTTTTAAGCACATCACAAAGAGTCTGATGCCCTTTGAGGCTTTTGTACATGCCTGTCATGTACAATTCCTTCAGCCCTGCATCGTCAGTGATACTAGTAGTGTCCTCAGATGAGGAATTAGTGATAGCAGAGGCATGTGAAGAATTTGAAACATTAGCAGCATTTGAACATTCTGGTAAAGAATTAGCAGTTTCACGTTCAATGCACTTCAAACATGGAGGAAAAAATTCTTCTTGAGAAGCACTGATTTGTTGAGAAAGTAATGAATCACGCTCCTTCTGAAGATCTTCATAACTCACTCTTAGCTTTTCAAGATCTTGCTTTCTTTGAAGAAATTCATATGAAAGCTTCTCATGATCAGATAAGAGAGTGTTATGATGACCTTGAAGAGTGTCAAACTTAGACTGAAGCCTTTGAAGACTCTCAGCCAAAGCTTTGAACTGATCCATTTCTTCTCCCAACATATCGTCGCTCTTATTTAGCATGTATTGAACTTTTTCCAAAGATCTTTGTTGTTTAGTGGCAAGGGAAGCAAGTTTGACATAGCTGGGTCCAAATTCATCACCAGATTCATCATCACTGGATTCAGATAGATAGCATCCAGTTACCTTAGCATCTTTTGCCATAAGGCATGATGCAGAAGATGATGATTCTGATTCGAATGTCATCGCTTTGAGAGATTCCTTGAAGTCCTCAAACCAAGGATCATGACGGGTTCGATGACCTTCATAGACCTCAGAGAGACGGTCCCAGATAAGCTTCGCATGATCGAGATGCATGATATTCCTGAACTGATTTTGAGACAGACAGGAGCAGATGACATCCTTCGCCGTGAGGTTGAGAAGAGTGTACTTGCGAATGTCATCAGCTTCCGCCATCTTGCACAGATCGGTCAGACCAATCTCAGTGATGGTCCACAGCTCGCTGTTCATCGCCATGAGGCGCTTCTTCATCATGGCCTTCCACTTGGGATACTCGTGACCGTCAAAGATGGGGCATGACACAGTCTTCATTCCTGTGGTCGACATAACTAAAACTCCAGGCGGTTAAACCAAAATCACACAGAACAAGGGAGTACCTCGCTCTGATACCAATTGAAAGTGCGTTATATCGACTAGGGGGGTGAATAGGCAATTTTTATGAATTCTTCACTAAGGAATTTGCAGGTGGGGAAATTCCTTAGCGAAGAACTACTAGCAGCGGAATAAGTGATCAAAAGTAAACATAATAGAACACAAGCATAGTCATCATGATGAAATGAAGACAGGCACAGAGTACAGAAAACGTAAGCACAGGATAACACAGGATGAAGACAAGCCGACTGAAGAAATTGAATCGAGGAAATTGAGTAAGTCTTTAGTCAAAGTCTTCAAACACAGATACGAACAAGCACTCAACACAGTTATGAGGAAATGAAAGAGTTGAGGAAATAGAACCAGTGAGCTGGGTGAAGATAATGATTTGGTAGACCAGTTCCAACTGCTGTCTCAGTTGTACATCTGGTTGGAGCGGCTAGGGATTTAAACCTGAGGACACACAGTCACGGACACACAGTCCTCACCCTATTCTCCTTGAGCTAAGGTCACACAGACCTCGCCCAATCACTCGTGGTAAGTCTTCAGGTGACTTCCGAACCTTCACAAACTTGGTCACTCGGCGATCCGTAATTCCTCTTGGATGCTCTAGACCTTGACGCCAAACCGTCTGGAAGAAGCACAGTCTTCAAAGGTAACAAGCGTCGGATCCATGCATGATCAATCTCTTCAGTGATGCTCAATCACTTGGGGTTTGTAGGTGTTTGGGTTTGGGTTTTCCTCACTTGATGATTTTCGCTCAAAGTCCTCGGAGGATGGGATGCTCTCAAATGACAAGTGTCAGTTTCTCTCGGAGCAGCCAACCAGCCAGTGGTTGTAGGGGGCGGCTATTTATAGCCTAGGGAGCAGCCCGACATGATAAGACATAAATGCCCTTCGTGATATGACCGTTAGGTGGGTAGATATTCTAGGACAGCTGGCGCATAGCACAGCAACGGTCGGAATTGTGAGAATCAAATTCCTCAGGGCTATCATGCTCCTCACTATGTAGGCAATCCACACTGGTGAATTCCTAACTCCTTAGTCAAAACAAATTCCTTAGAGACCAGAAGAACTTCGTCTCTGTCACTTAAGAATATGAGTGAACTGTATGAGATTTCCAATGGCTTCACTCGAAGGGATTGGTAGGTGTAGGATTTTGAGTTGAGCATCACATGGAAATTTTTCCTTAGTATTTCTCGACCCCCTTTAACAGTACGGTGTTTCCTATGACTCAAGAAAGTGAAAATGAAACTACAAAAACAAAAGTCTTCACGCTTCATGTTCCTCAAATGAATACCAAGTCCTCAAGGTCACACCAATTTATTCACTTTCAGAGTCTTCAGAAAGTGTTCAGAAATTCAAAGTCTTCAGTCCAAGAACTTCATTTTTAGGGGTCGACTTTCTCTGTAAATATCAAACTCCTCATAGACTTATAGACATGTGTACACTCATAAATGCATTAGTCCCTTAACCTATAAGTCTTCAATACACCAAAATCACTAAGGGGCACTAGATGCACTTACAGGAGCATGTGCATGTGGTTCAACTTTGAATTATGCACATAAATGCATTGAAAACTCAGTTAATGGATAAAAATGTCCAAACGAACCTCGAAAAATCCCAAAAATTGGCACGACACTCCTGTTGTTCTATGTTGACACTAGAAATTTTTTGAAAGAACTAAGAGGCAATGGATATCGTTTCGTCCCCAAAGGTGGGATGTTCCCTATCGAAACCATCATGCTTGTTGTGAGAAGCTCTGGTTTGTGAGAATCATATACCCGAACCTACCCCAAATGGGACAATTTTTTTAACATGGCATGTTGATGCCGCTCCATCATAGCATGCCAAGTTTCATAAATTTCAGACGAGTTTTGGATTTACTAGAATTTACAATCCAGGCATCTCAACGTTTTGCTGGCAATCAACAGTGCCATGGTGTTTGAATTTCATTCCCATCTCTTGCATGGGACCTAGAAATTCACCCAAGGACACACATGTGCTTTTTCAACCAACTTTCATGCATTGGAGCATGTGCTTGTAGTTCAAATTTGAATTATGCACATAAAATTCCTAGAAAACCCAGTTAATGCATAAAAATGTCCAAACGAACCCAAAAAATCACAAAAATTGACACAACACTCCTGTTGTTCTATGTTGACACTAGAAATTTTTTGAAAGCAATAAGAGGCAATGGATATTGTTTCATCCCCAAAGGTGGGACGTTCCCTATCAAAACCATCATGCTTGTTGTGAGAAGCTTATACCCGAACCTGCCCCAAATGGGACAAATTTTTTACCACGGCATGTTGATGCCGCTCCAAGATAGCATGCCAAGTTTCATGAATTTCATATGAGTTTTGGATTTACTAGAATTTTAAAACCAGGTAACTCAACGTTTTGCCGGCAATCAACAGTGCCCTGGTGTTTTAAATTTATTCCCATCTCTTGCATGGGACCTAGAAATTCACCCAAGGACACACATGTGATTTTTCAACCAACTTTAGTGCATTGGAGCATGTGCTTGCAGTTCAAATTTGAATTATGCACATAAAATGCCTAGAAAACCCAGTTAATGTATAAAAAAGGCCAAACGAACCCCGAAAAATTCCAAGATTGAACACAACACTCATGTTGTTCTATGTTGACTCTAGAAATTTTTTGAAAGCAATAAGAGGCAACGGATATCGTCCCGTCCCCAAAGGTGGTACATTCCCTATCGAAACCATCATGCTTGTTGTGAGAAGCTCTAGTTTGTGAGAAGCTTATACTCGAACCTGCCCCAAATGGGACAAAATTTTCACCACGGCATGTTGATGCCGCTCCATGATAGCATGCCAAGTTTCATGAATTTCGGACAAGTTTTGGATTTACTAGAATTTAAAAACCAGGCATCTCAACATTTTATCGGCAATCAACAGTGCCATGGTGTTTGAATTTCATTCCCATCTCTTGCATGGGACCTAGAAATTCACCCAAGGACACCCATGTGATTTTTCAACCAACTTTGGTGCATTGGAGCATGTGTTTGTAGTTCAAATTTGAATTATGCACCTAAAATGCCTAGAAAACCCAGTTAATGTATAAAAAGGCCAAACGAACCCCGAAAAATTCCAAGATTGAACGTAACACTCTTGTTGATCTATGTTGACACTAGAAATTTTTTGAAAGTAATAAGAGGGAACGGATATCGTCCCGTCCCCAAAGGTGGTACGTTCCCTATCGAAACCATCATGCTTGTTGTGAGAACCTCTGGTTTGTGAGAAGCTTATACCCAAACCAGCCCCAAATGGGACAAAATTTTCACCACGGCATGTTGATGCCGCTCCATGATAGCATGCCAAGCTTCATGAATTTCTGACGAGTTTTGGATCTAATAGAAGTTAAAAACCAGGTATCTCAACGTTTTGCCGGCAATCAACAGTGCCCTGGTGTTTGAAATTCATTCTCATCTCTTGCATGGGACCTAGAGATTCACCCAACGACACACATGTGATTTTTCAACCAAATTTAGTGCGTTGGAGCATGTGCTTGTAGTTCAAATTTGAATTATGCACATAAAATGCCTAGAAAACCTAGTTAGTGTATAAAAAGGCCAAACAAACCCCGAAAAATACATTCCCATTTCTTGCATGGGACCTAAGCATGCACTGAAGGACACATATTTGATTTTTCAACCAATTTGTATGCACTGGAGCATGTGCATGTAGTTTAATTTTGAATTGTGCACCTGAAATGGCTAGAAAACCAGTTTAATGTATAAAATGTCCAAACAAACCCTGAATAATTCCAATTATTTTACAACACACATATAGTTGCATGTTCAGTTCAGATAGAAGGTCTAGCAATTTAAACATCATCCATTGCCGCTGTGACACCATTTTGTAATTCAAATCAAGTAGATCCCACATAGTTTATTATCACCAACCGTGTGAGATGTAGTACAAAATATCTTGGAGCACCGTCGGTGTATAGTACGCCTATGGCTTACGCGAGAAGGTGCGTCGGTTACAGTCCATAGCTGGTGTGTCAAGCACACTAGCTCGCTCCCCAAAAACTCTCGCCTCTGCATCCCTCGCAATCTCGAAAATATCTACCGCCTGGAAGGTTTTAATGTTTGATAGCACACGATTAGTATGTGTGGACTGTGTGCGATGTTTGTTACTCCCGCTCTGCTTCAGTCCCTTGATTTAAATTTTCAGTAGCCCCGGCATTTTACTCCCTCCTCTACATCCCTCGCAATCTCAAAAATATCTGCTCACCCTTGATCCAAATTTTAAGTAGCCCCGCCTTATTACTCCCGCCTAGTAAAATTTTCAGTTGCCGCAGTATTTTCTCAACCTCCGCTCACACAGACACACACAACCCTCAAAACCATTGGTAGGTCGCCGACATCGCCAGTGCCTCCATCCTCAACCTCTGCCTGTGTGCCAGGGAGCTCGAGGAGCCAATGGCCAAAAAGAGGTTTATCGCAGCCTTTTCACCCGACGCTGGTGAGGTGGCCGCTGAGGTGTCCTCGTCGTTCTCCACGGGCTCGATCCGTCGTCGCTGGTCCCCCGATCCGCCCGCCGCCGCGCCCCTATGTCGGTTCAAGGACTTCCCCATCCTCCCCCGGACCCGGCAGCCGACGAAGTCCGACCTCGGGGTCCGGCAGCGGTGGTGGGGGACGTGGGTCGCCAAGATTATAGATCGAGAGACCCACACCTGCCGGTGGCTCGGTAGCTTCCACAAGGCCGAGCTCGCGGCCATGGAGTACGACTGCTCGCAGGTCCGCTACCATGGCGTGGCGGCTAGGCTCAATTTCCCCTTTGGCACACGTCCGTTCCACCTCGTTCCGCCGGAGCCAGGGGTGGTGAGCTCGGCTATGGCGCGGGAGGACCGCGGGGCGTGGGAGCGCCTCGATGCCGAGGCCGCCGTCGAGGCCTAAATGCAAGAGCTCGCCGGTGAGGGAGTCCTGGACTAAGGGGTCCTCGCGCGTCCGGCCTGTTGGACATGGGCCGGACTGATGGGCTATGAAGATACAAGACCGAAGGCTCTCTCACTCGTGTCCGGATGGGACTCTGCTTGGCATGGATGGCAAGCTTGGCATTCAGATATGAAGATTCCTTTCTCTGTAACCGACTTTGTACAACCCTAGTCCCCTCCGGTGTCTATATAAACCGGAGGGTTTAGTCCATGGGGATAACCATAATCATATAGGCTAGACTTCTAGGGTTTTAGCCATTACGATCTCGTGGTAGATCAACTCTTGTAACCCCCATACTAATCAATATTAATCAAGCAGGACGTAGGGTATTACCTCCATTAAGAGGGCCCGAACCTGGGTAAAACTTCGTGTCCCTTGTCTCCTGTTACCATCAACCTCAGACGCACAGTTTGGGATCCCCTACCCGAGATCCGCCGGTTTTGACACCGACATTGGTGCTTTCATTGAGAGTTCCATTGTGACGTCGAAGACAGGATTGATGGCTCGCCTTGTTATCAAGGACAGCATCACCTCCGGAGGAGCCCTGGCCTCAGGCCAAACCCTCCGGCTGGGCGGCTTCACCATGACCGCCCGTACGGCCGTTGAGCCGACAATGACTTCTAGGGTCATTGAAAATCACCTCCTTGTTGACTCCGAATACTCGAAACGGATGGATCTGACGGAGTTGTTGTCTTCAAACGAACTCCTAGATCGCATCACTGCCTTGGGGTCGCTACAGACTACGGTCGGATTGGGCTTAAACCCGATCAGAGAGAAATCAAATCTCCGCCGATCACCCATCAGATAGCGGTAGTAGAGGAGCAAGACAACAACTCTTCCCCTATATCAAGGATGAACTGTGTTCGGATTTCCGAGCTCGAAGAGCCGGATACCTGTCCACAGAACTAGGTGCCCTGTCCTTCGAATTTAGAATCGGATGATGGTCTGGAAAAATCAGTTGATATCCCGGAGCCCGAACCATTAAGCTCGGAGATTTCTCAAACTCCGGATCCCAAATTGGGCTGGGGTTCGGATTTAAAGCCACCCACCCACCCAGACATACGCGATCTCATGTACATACAACAGCAGTCTCAGGAAACAGTCCATCACTTTTGGGCTAGATTCCTCCTTGTCAAAGACAAGATTAAAGATTACCGTGACGAAGACGCGATCTCAGCATTCTGCAATAATTGCACGGACGTAGAAATCCTCAACGCCATCAACCACCGTCGCGTATTACATTTCACTGAATTGGCAATTATCGTACAGAAGTACTGCGGAATGGAAAGCGCCTGGAAACTCAGGCAGCTCACTAGAAACCACCGGTTTCTACTCACCCCTTCGTCCGGGCAAAAAGGATGCATCCTCGCGGGGCATCCGAACCAATAGTAAAGAAATCTAAGCCCATTACAGGGCGCAGAACCGTTCTGGAGGGATGGCTCGATCGTCCATGCAAAATACACACAACACCGGATACCATACCAACCCACAGCCTTAGAGCATGTTGGATACTCCGGCAAGTGGTCAAGAGCGGCGAGGATATCCTCACCAAAAATATCCCAGAGCAACACCGCCCGGAAGACGACTACCTCAGCGTATTGATGGTCTTCGAGACTTTCGCTTCAAACAATCGGCGGAAAAGGGCCCTCCGCGACCTCACCGAAGTCTGCCAAGTCACCGCGACTAACCCTTGGAACGACACAGCCATAAATTTCAATAGCAGTGACGAACCAAGATTCCGGACAGTCTGGGCACTGGCCGCCTTGGTCCTCAATCCAATTGTGGATGGTTTTCGGCTCACCAAAGTGCTCATGGACGGCGGTAGCGGACTAAACCTCATCTACGAGAATACACTCAACAAAATGGAAATAGACAGGAGCCGCGTTGAGCAAAGCAGCACGACCTTCCAAGGAATTATTCCCAGTCGGGAGGCGCGGTGTGCGGAAAAAATCACACTTGACGTGGTATTCGGCACGCCGGAGAATTATCGGTCCGAAGAGATAACCTTCCAAGTGGCCCCTTTCAACAGCGGATATCACGCCCTATTGGGGCGAGATGCATTTACACACTTCCAATCTATACCTCTTTACGGGTACATGAAGCTTAAGATGCCTGGGCCCAACGGAATCATCACTCTTACCAGTGATCCGGACATAGCACTCTACGCCGAAAACAAAACCTCATCCCTGGCCCTCGAGGCATTTTCTAAAGCCCTCGCGGCCGAAGAGTTAACCACGATGCGCTCCACTGTGGATAGGGATGACGTAATCCTGGCAAGTGACCCAAATCCACCTCCTTTAAACTAGCAGACGAAATAGTCAAATTTCAAGTCCACCCAATGGACCCCAAGAAGACAACATCCATCGGGGCTCAGCTCGACCCAATGGTTGACGCCGCGCTACGATAGTTCCTGCGCGAGAAATGGGACATATTCGCCTGGTGCCCTTCTGACATGCTAGGAATCCCACGCAGGTTGGCCGAACACAGTCTCAACATACTAAAGGGATATAAACTGGTCAAGCAAACACTGCGCGCTTTTCCGAACCGAAACGACAAGCTATGGGGGAGGAGCTAGCCAAGTTAATTGAGGCTAAATTTATCAGAGAAATTAAACATCCGGACTGGCTAGCAAACCTGGTGATGGTTCCAAAAAAGGATAAATCATGGCGCCTATGCGTCGATTTCAAGGACCTCAACAAGGCCTGCCCTAAGGATCCCTTCCCCCTCCCTCACATCGACCAGATTATCGATGCTACCACAGGACACGACTCACTATGTTTCCTCGACGCATACTTCGGATACCTCAAATCAAAATGAAGGAATCCAGTCAAGACACAACGACATTCATCACCCCATACATGCATTTCTGCTTCAACACTATGCCCTTCGGACTTAAAAACGCCGGCGCCACCTACCAACGCATGATTCAAACATGCCTGGAGAAGCAAATCGGCAAGACATTGGAGGCATATGTGGAAAACATCGTCATCCAAACTAAACACGTCGAGTCGTTAATAGACGACTTGCATCTCACATTCGACAATCTCCGGACATATGACATTAAGCTCAATCCAGAAAAGTGTGTTTTCGACGTTCCCGCCGGAAAGTTGCTAGGCTTCATCATTTCCAATAGAGGAATTGAGGCAAATCCAGCCAAAATCCGAGCTTTGTCACAATTGGCTACGCCAACCGACCTTAAACAAGTCCAAAAACTAGCCAGCTGCGTGGCAGCTTTAAGCCGCCTTATCTCCAGACTAGGAGAGAAAGCATTGCCACTTTATCACCTTCTCGGACGTTCCAACCACTTCGAGTGGACGTAAGCAGCAACAGCCAGACTGGAGGAAATAAAGGCTCTTTTAGCGAGCAACCCAATCCTGGCCGCACCAACCGTCGGTGAACCGATGTTATTATACATCTCTACAACACACCAGGTGATGAGCGCAGTGCTCGTCGTTGAGCGAGAGGAGGACGGACACCAGTTCCCACTCCAGAAACCGGTATGCTACGTATCCACTGTCCTCACACCATGCAAATCCCGGTACTTTCATTACCAAAAGATAGCATATGCGGTATTCATGGCATCCCGGAAGCTACGACACTACTTCCAAGAGTGTTCGATTACAGTAGCTTCCGAAGTACCAATCAATGATATAATAAATAACTGGGACGCTATGGGTCGAATTGCCAAGTGGGCTATTGAGCTCTTACCATTTCACATAACATACAGACCACGTCGGGCCATTAAATCCCAGGTATTGGCCGACTTCGTCGCCGAATGGACAGAGGCCGAACTCCCTAAAGAGTACAGCACATATTCCAACTAGGTCATGTACTTTGATGGCTCTAAAATGCTGGCTGGTTTAGGAGGAGGCGTCGTTTTAACGTCCCCCACTAGAGACACAGTCCAGTATGTACTCCAAATATTATACACAGACTCCAACAATGCAGCCGAATACGAGGACTTATTGCACGGTCTTCGGATGGCTACCTCCATGAGCATACAAGGCCTGGAGGTGCGCGGGGATTCAAATCTCGCAATATCCCAAATAAATGGAGACTTCGATGCCAAGGATCCGAAGATGGCGGACTATCATAACGCCGTACTCAAGATATCAGCTCGGTTCGAGGGACTCGAGTTTCATCATGTGGCTCGAGAAAGTAATCAAGCGGCGGACGTCCTTGCTCGCATGGGTGCCAAGCGCGACCCCGTCCCGCCTAACATCTTTTTGGAAAGGCTCTTCAAGCCATTCATGGTGTGGCAGGATGACAGTGGCAACACTAGCCCAGATCCGACAATACCCACAGATTCCAAACACAATACCGATATCATCGGGGGCTCAGCCACCGAAATAACACCCTCGGACCATCTAATAATGGTAGTAATTGCCACATGGACCGAACCGTTCCTGGCCTACCTTAATAGGCGAGAGCTCCCTGCAGACCAGAATGAGGCTCGCTACATCGTTCGGCCCTCGAAATCCTACAAGGTCCATGACGGAGAGCTCTACAAGAAAAGTGCTACCGGAGTCCTTCAAAGACGTATCTCCGAAAAAGAAGGACAGCAACTCCTGGCTGAAATTCATGCTGGCCTCGGAGGTCACCACGCCGCGGCCCGGGCCCTTGTAAGTAAGGCCTTATGTACAGGTTTCTTCTGGCCTACGGCCCGAGCAGACGCACAGGACTTGGTCCAACGTTGTGCCGGATGCCAGCTCTTTGCCAATGAAAGCCATATGCCGCCTACTGCACTTCAAATAGTCCCCATTACTTGGCCTTTTGCAGTCTGGGGGCTTGATATGGTGGGACCCCTTAAAGGACGGAGCCATAAGAAAAAACATCTACTAGTCATGGTAGATAAATTCACCAAGTGGATAGAGGACAAACGAGTGAAAACGGCCGAAGTTGGACCAGTGATAGACTTTATATCCAGTGTTGTGCACCGTTATGGTGTCCCACACAACATCATCATCGATAACGGCTCCAATTTCACAGCCAATGAAGTGAAATCCTGGTGTGCTAAATTGGGCATTAAACTCGATTACGCCTTGGTCTATCATCCACAAACAAACGGTCAAGTCGAGCGAGCTAATGGTCTTATCATGAGCGGCATTAAGCCTAGACTAGTGCGGTCTTTGAAAGAATCAGACAAGCACTGGGTTGAGGAGCTCGACTCCGTACTCTCGGGGCTGCGGACCATGCCCAGTCGCACTACCGGATTTACACCCTTCTTCATGGTGTACGGCGCAGAGGTTGTGTTGCCCTGCGACATTATTCATGACTCAAATCGAGTGCACATGTACGAAGAGAGAGAGGCCGAGCTTGATCGGCAGAACGGCTTAGATGCCCTGGAGGAGGAGCGCGACGTCGCAAAAGTCCGTCCGCATTTTATCAGCAACAGGCTCGCAGATATCAAAGCAGAAAAGTGCGGGCCAAGACATATAACGTTGGCGAACTCGTTCAACGCTTACCAGAGAAGAAAAAGGACAAACTCAAGCCCAAGCGGGAGGGTCCCTTCATCATAGATGAAGTTCTCACTGGAGGAGCATACCGCCTGCGTGATGCATCGGACAACCGCTTAGAGCCGAACCCATGGAATGCCGCCAGACTCCGAAGATTCTACGCCTAGAGCCGGACTCTTTGTTTGTCCCCTTCTCCCTTTGTTTCCATTATTTTCTTTTCCTCTCTTTAACTTTTCTTTTAGCTCTTTAGCTCTTGTGCGGCCACAGATGTACACATCCTTAAATGTATACACTCATAATACCCGGGGGCTTCTTTCACAGAAGCTTATTATTATTTTTGGAGCATCAAGCTGTAAACACATATGTCTCCTCTTCCGCATATGTACCTTTTCTTTGCTATTATATGCATCGTTATGACTTAAGTTTTGGCCAAGCTAGGTTGCCTGGCTCCTGTGCTTATGCCGTACGTTCTCGTTTGTTCGGCTAGGGCATAAAGGGAGCACCTCTGCGATTGTTACTACCGGGTCATCCGGACGTGTACCTCAGACTGGGTGAAGCCAAAAGCTAGCGTTCTTAAGGGAATATTCGGTCGGCGGACTAAAGATGTGTTACATTGATTACACTATGAACCCCCAGATGTTACTCACAGTGTGATTTTTTCAATCACAGTTCAGACATGCATACTAACGCATATTCGCCCAGGGAAAGGAATCCTTAATGGAACTATTCTCCCTGGAAGATGTTTCTTACAATTACAACGTAATATAACATAGCTAGCCGGATACAACTTGTCTGTTCAAGCAACAATGACCCCTACACCTGGTTTCCACGCATGCCCCGGTTTATATTACTAAGCGGGTATTCGGAAACACTCTGAGCCTTCGGGTCCAGAGGTCGAAGCGAAAAGGTCTTCCATGACAATCTTTTACAATCCTGCTAGGGACAAAGTTGTCAATTGAAGTACATAGTCATTTAGACTCAAAAACTTCTTCCTCTATGCCGTCTAAAAGGTTGTCTAGCTTACAATCCTGTGGGGAAAATGTGGCGGCTACCTTTACTTGGTCGTATACCAAACTAACTGGAATTTCTTTTCCATCTGAACCCTTAGGTCAGACCCGGTCCATATGATTCGGATCGAGCTTGGTGTACCGTGTTTTACCATGGCCCAGGCCTCTTGTGCACCTTCTCGGTAGGATGATATCTTCCATAATCGGAAGCGTCGCCAAGCTCCCTGGAATAGCTTCACAAGTTCCTCCAAACTCCCTGGAGGAGAGTCGGACGGCCACAATGCTTTGGCAATGCTCCGCATTGCTTGCCGAGCTCGCTCGTGCAATTGGGACAGCTCTTGTAGAAGGTCGCTTTGAGAGCTGGACATTTCCTCTTCAGGGCGGACAGTCAACATACCTGCAGACATAAATCTGTCAGATCATTTCTTCACTGAATTACTTTGATGACCCACAAGTGTAGGGGATCTATCGTAGCCTTTTCGATAAGTAAGAGTGTCGAACCCAACGAGGAGCATAAGGAAATGATAAGCGGTTTTCAGCAAGGTATTTTCTGCAAGCACTGAAATTATCGGTAACAGATAGTTTTGTGATAAGGTAAATGGTAACGGGTAACAAATAGTAAAAGTAAATAAGGTGCAGCAAGATGGCCCAATCCTTTTTGTAGCAAAGGACAATCTTGGAGAAACTCTTACATAAAGGAAAGCGCTCCCGAGGACACATGGGAATTATCATCAAGCTAGTTTTCATCACGCTCATATGATTCGCGTTCGGTACTTTGATAATTTGACATGTGGGTGGACCGGTGCTTCGGTACTGTCCTTCCTTGGACAAGCATCCCACTTATGATTAACCACTATTGCAAGCATCCGCAACTACAACAGCAGTATTAAGGTAAACCTAACCATAGCATGAAACATATGGATCCAAATCAGCCCCTTACGAAGCAACGCATAAACTAGGGTTCAAGCTTCTGTCACTCTAGCAACCCATCATCTACTTATTACTTCCAAATGCCCTCCTCTAGTCCCAAAAAATGGTTAAGTGTCATGTAGTCGACGTTCACATGACACCACTAGAGGAAAGACAACATACATCTCATCAAAATATGGAACGAATACCAAATTCACATGACTACTTATAGCAAGACTTCTCTCATGTCGTCAGGAACAAACGTAACTACTCACAAAACATATTCATGTTCATAATCAGAGGGGTATTAATATGCATAATGGATCTGAACATATGATCTTCCACCAAGTAAACCAACTAGCATCAACTACAAGGAGTAATCAACACTACTAGCAACCCACAGGTACCAGTCCGAGGCTTTGAGACAAAGATTGGATACAAGAGATGAACTAGGGTTTGAGATGAGATGGTGCTGGTGAAGATATTGATGGAGATTGACCACCTCCCGATGAGAAGATTGTTGGTGATGACGATGGTGATGATTTCCCCCTCCTGGAGGGAAGTTTCCCTGGGAGAACAGCTCCGCCGGAGCCCTAGATTGGTTCCGCCAAGGTTCCGCCTCGTGGCGTCTGAGTTTCATCCCGAAAGCTTTCTTATGATTTTTTCCTCGACGAAATACTCCATATAGACAAAGATGGGCATCAGAGGGCTGCCAGGGAGCCCACGAGGCAGGGGGTGCGCCAGGGGGTAGGGTGTGCCCCCACCCTTGTGGATAGTGGGTGGCCCCCCTCTGGTACTTCTTTTGCCCAATATTTTTATATATTCTGAAACATGCTCCCGTGAAGTTTCAGGACTTTTGGAGATGTGCAGAATAGTCTCTAATATTTGCTCCTTTTCCAGCCCAGAATTCCAGCTGCCGACATTCCCCCTCTTCATGTAAACCTTGTAAAATAAGAGAGAATAGGCATAAGTATTGTGACATAATGTGTAATAATCGCCCATAATGCAATAAATATCAATATAAAAGCATGATGCAAAATGGACGTATCAACTCCCCCAATCTTAGACCTCGCTTGTCCTCAAGGTAAACCCAATATCGATAAATATGCCCACATGTTTAGAGATAGAGGTGTCGATAAAATAAAATACGGACATGAGGGCATCATGATCATTCTTAGAACAGCAACATATACATATATTATCATATGATCCCTTATGCTAAATAACAATTCAATCACAATTTCAAGTATGAATCATAAATTTCATTGAGAACCAACAATCTATAATCTCAGTCATTGAGGCAATTGCAATTTATCATAATATCAGAAAGAGTCAATAAGAGCTTTTCAGCAAGTCCACATACTCAACTATCATTTAGTCTTTCACAATTGCTAACACTCACGCGATATTTATGGTTATGAAGTTTTGACACAGAGAAAGATAGGGGCTTATAGTTTTGCCTGCCAACCTTTTACCTCAAGGGTAATGTTATAATAGTTCATGAAAACTCACATCCAATTAGCTATATATATCAGGATCTTTCCAACACATTGTGCTTGCCAAAGGATAAAATGTAAAAAGGAAAGGTGAAGATCACCATGACTCTTATATGAAGTATAAGACAAGAATAAAAGATAGCCCCTTCGCAGAGGGAAGCAGAGGTTGTCATGTGCTTTTATGGTTGGATGCACAAAATCTTAATGCGAAAGAATGTCACTTTATATTGCCACTTGTGATATGGACCTTTATTATGCAGTCCGTCGCCTTTATTTCTTCCACATCACAAGATCGTATAAAGCTTATTTTCTCCACACTAATAAATCATACATATTTAGAGAGCAATTTTTATTGCTTGCAATGATGACAACTTACTTGAAGGATCTTACTCAATCCATAGGTAGATATAGTGGACTCTCATGGGAAAACTAGGTTTAAGGATATTTGGAAGCACAAGTAGTATCTATACTTGGTGCAAAGAATTTGGCTAGCATGAGAGGGAAAGGCAAGCTCAACATGTTGGATGATCCATGACAATATAATTTATTTCAGATGTAAGAAAACATAACCCATTACGTTGCCTTCCTTGTCCAACATCAACTCTTTAGCATGTCATATTTTAATGAGTGCTCACACTCATAAAAGATTCCCAAGATAGTATATTTATATGTTAAAACCTCTCTTTCTTTATTACTTCCTATTAATTGCAACGATGACCAAAACAATGCTTGTCAACTCTCAACAATTTTTATTCATCATACACTTTATATGTGAAGTCATTACTCTCCATAAGATCCATATGATCTCTTTATTTCTTTTTATTCTTTCTCTTTTATTTTATTCCCTCAAGATCATAGTAAGATAATCAAGCCCTTGACCCGACACTAATCTTTATTATATATAGCTCACGAACTCGATTACATAGATGGATCATAAAGAAAAACTCAAAACTAGGTCATAGTAAAACTTTATTCTACTAGATCAAGATATTACCAAAAGGATCAAACTAAGAAACACGGTAAAGATAAAAGTGTGATGGTGATATGATACCGGGGCACTCCGCCAAGATTGGCAGTTGCCAAGGGGAGTGCGCATACCCATGTGCTTATGTCTCCTTCTTCGGGGGTGGTGATGTGATATTCTTGGCGATGATGCCCCTCAGGATACAATTCTCTTCCTCGAGCTTATTGAATTGTTGCATGAGGTCCACTATTTCCTTACGGAGCTTGCCCGTGACGGCTAAAGCTCCTTTCACCCAAGGATGTTGCATAGCTGCGGGAGAACAAGTACCACTCTTTTTCATATTTTCATAAGAAAGAAATCTAACATTGGAAGGAATGATCGAGTTTGGAATAGCTGAGCTCTGTAGTTCCCCCATCGTGAATCCAACTCGGAAACGAGAAGTAGCTTCTTCATCCTCTTCCATGGCATCTATCCTTTTCAACTCAGCCTCCATCTCTTCCTCAGTTGATGGCCCAAGGTGGTCAGCATTGCTGTTTGCTCTTGGCCCCGGTGCCAGATGGGACACCCGACACTCCTTGACTGGCTCTTGAGAAGACATCTTGCTCTAAATCTATAGCAGAAACAGCTCGAAACAAAAACAGAGGATGTTTGCGTGGTACGGTGGTCAAAACCCTCGGGAGATTATATAATGAATTTTTATTGACCAAAAGAAGTATTGTGCAAGAAAACGGAGTCCGGAGAGCACACGAGGTGCCCACGAGGCAGGGGGGTAGGGCGCGCCCTCCACCCTCGTGGAAGCCTCGTGTCCTTTCCGGACTACTTCTTATTTTCCTATTTTCCTAAATATTCCAAAACGGAGAAAATTTGCCATTAGAACTGTGTTGGAGTCTGCTTACTTACCGCAGCACGTACCTATTCCTTTTCAGGGTCTGAAACATTCTAGAAAGTGTCCCTTATGTATTCCTCCGGGGTTACGATTTCAATAAAATTGGTTTCAACATTTATGGGATTACCTGAGATATAATGTTTGATTCTTTGACCATTCACCACTCTCGGATTTGTGCCTTCGAAGTTGTTGATTTTTATGGCACCAGAGCGACAGACCTCCTCGATAACGTAAG
Source organism: Triticum urartu (assembly GCF_003073215.2). Taxonomy (NCBI): domain Eukaryota; kingdom Viridiplantae; phylum Streptophyta; class Magnoliopsida; order Poales; family Poaceae; genus Triticum; species Triticum urartu. The sequence continues at coordinate 527,761,840 of NC_053026.1, forward strand.
GACCTTTCCATTTAGAGAGGAGTTTTCCTGCAAAAAATCTTAAACGAGAGTTGTATAATAATACATAATCACCTACATTAAACTCAGTTTTTGTATTCTTTTGTCATGCCATCTTTTAACCTTTTCTTTAAACAGTTTGGCATTCTCATAAGCCTGAGTTCTCCATCCATCAAGTGAGCTAATGTCAAAAATCCTCTTCTCACCGGCAAGTTTGAAGTCATAGTTGAGCTCTTTAATGGCCCAATACACCTTATGTTCTAGTTCAATAGGTAAGTGACATGCTTTACCATAAACCATTTTATATGGAGACATACCCATATGATTTTTATGTGCAGTTCTATAGGCCCATAATACATCATCAAGTTTCTTGGACCAATTCTTTCTAGATCTATTAACAGTCTTGTGCAAAATTAATTTAAGCTCTCTATTGCTCAGTTCTACTTGACCACTAGACTATGGGTGATAAGTGCTACCTCTTGAGCACTGCGTTGGTTTTCCATTGAAGAGGAAAGGGTGATGCAGTAAAGCAGCGTAAGTATTTCCCTCGGTTTTTGAGAACCAAGATATCAATCCAGTAGGAGACCACACGCGAGTCACCTCGTACCTACACAAACAAATAAGAACCTCGCAACCAACGCGATAAAGGGGTTGTCAATCCCTTCACGGCCACTTGCAAGAGTGAGATCTGATAGAGATGATAATAATAAGATAAATATTTTTGGTATTTTTATGATATAGATTGAAAGTAAAGATTGCAAAATAAAGTAGATTGGAAACTTGTATGATGGAGAATAGACCCCGGGGCCATAGGTTTCACTAGTGGCTTCTCTCAAGATAGCATAAGTATTACGGTCGGTGAACAAATTACTGTAGAGCAATTGATAGAAAAGCGAATAATTATGAGAATATCTTGGCATGATCATGTATATAGGCATCACGTTCGAGACAAGTAGACCGAAACGTTTCTGCATCTACTACTATTACTCCACACATCGACCGCTATCCAGCATGCATCTAGATTATTAAGTTCATAAGAATAGAGTAACGCCTTAAGTAAGATGACATGATGTACAGTTTTGTCTCCAGCATGGTGTACTCCATAAGCCTCAGAGTGAGACTTGCGTAGGATCTGTTCCTGTTCATGCTCAGGTACACAACGTCTAATAACACCATCTACTACTCCTTTATAAAGATGTGGGTCATCCCAGAAGTAATGTATTAAATGATAGAAGAACTTTTTCTTTTTGGTGTGTGAAACTAGGTGGTATAAATTTAGCAACAATATAATTAGCATAATCAGCATACCATGGAGCAGTACGAGAAGCATTTATGACAGCCAATTGTTCGTCAGGAAAGCTATCATCAATAGGTAGTGGGTCATCAAGAACATTCTCTAACCTAGACAAGTTGTCTGCAACGGGGTTCTCAGCTCCCTTTTTATCAATAATATGCAAATCAAATTCTTGTAGCAAGAGAACCCATCTAATAAGTCTAGGTTTAGCATCTTTCTTTTCCATAAGATATTTAATAGCAGCATGATCAGTGTGAACAGTTACTTTAGAATCAATAATGTAAGGTCCGAACTTATCACAAGCAAATACAACTGCTCAAAATTCTTTTTTAGTAGTAGCATAATTTCTTTGAGCACTGTCTAGAGTCTTACTAGCATATTGAATAACATTTAATTTCTTATCAACTCTTTATCCTAGAACAGCCCCTACAGCATAATCACTAGCATCACACATAATTTCAAATGGCAAATTCCAATCAGGAGGCTAAACAATAGGTGCAGAAATCAAAGCTTTTTTAAGTATTTCAAATGCTTCTACACAATCATCATCAAAGACAAAAGGAACATCTTTTTGTAAGGGATTAGTCAGAGGCCAAGAAATTTTTTAGAAGTCCTTAATGAACCTCCTATAAAAACCAGCATGACCAAGGAAACTTCTTATACCTTTAATGTCCTTAGGACACGGCATCTTTTCAATAGCATCAAATTTAGCTTTATCAACTTCAATACCTCTTTTAGAAATTTTATGCCCCAAGACAATACCTTCATTAACCATAAAGTGGCACTTCTCGCAATTCAAGACAAGATTAGTTTCTTCACATCTCTACAAAACTCGATCAAGGTTGCTTATGCAATCATCAAAAGAGGTCCCGTAAACGGAGAAATCATCCATGAAAACCTCAACAATCTTTTCACAAAAGTCAGAGAATATAGCAGTCATAAATCTTTGAAAGGTAGTAGGTGCATTGCATAAACAAAAAGGCATACGTCTATAAGCAAAGGTACCGAAAGGGCAAGTGAAAGTTTTCTTTTCTTGATCCTCTTTTGACACATGTATTTGAGAGAAACCAGAATAACCATCTAGAAAGCAAAAATGTGTGTGTTTGGATAATCTTTCTAGCATTTGATCAATAAAAGGTAAAGGGTAATGATCCTTTTTAGTAGCTTTATTTAATTTGTGGAAATCAATTACCATTCTATAACCTGTAACAATTCTTTGTGGAATCAATTCATCTTTATCATTAGTAACAACAGTAATACCTCCCTTCTTAGGGACACAATGGACCGGACTTACCCACTGACTATCAGCAACCGGGTAAATTATACCTGCCTCTAGAAGCTTTAGTATTTCTTTTCTTACCACTTCTTTCATCTTAGGATTTAACCGTTGTTGGTGATCAACAACCGGTTTCGCGTCTTTCTCCAATTTTATTTCGTGCTGGCAGAGAGTGGGACTAATGCCCTTAAGATCATCAAGATTATATCCAATAGCAGCATGATGCTTCTTCAGAGTTTTCAATAATTTCTTTTCTGCATGCTCTGAAAGGTTAGCACTAATAATAACAGGATATATCTCTTTCTCATCAAGATAATCATATTTAAGAGTATCAGGCAATGGTTTAAGCTCAAACACGGGATCACCCTTCGGTGGAGGAGGATCCCCTAGGATTTCAATAGGCAAGTTGTGTTTCAAAATGGGTCCCTATTTAAAGAATACGTCATCTATTTCCCTTCTTTCATTCATAAACATATCATTTTCATGGTGTAGCAAATATTGTTCTAAAGGATCATTAGGAGGCACGACAATAGAAGCAAGACCAATAATTTCATCTTTACTAGGCAATTCTTTATCATGGGGTTGTCTACGAAACTTAGCAAAATTAAACTCATGAGACATATCCCCTAAACCAACATAAATAATATCCTTATTGCAGTCTATCTTAGCATTAACAGTATTCAAGAAGGGTCTACCAAATATAATGGGACAAAAGTCATCTTGTGGGGACATGCATACTAACGCATATTCGCCAGGGAAAGGAATCCTTAACGGAACTATTCTCCCTGGAAGATGTTTCTTACAATTACAATGTAATATAACATAGCTAGCCGGATACAACTTGTCTGTTCAAGCAACAATGACCCCTACACCTGGTTTCCACGCATGCCCCGGTTTATATTACTAAGCGGGTATTCGGAAACACTCTGAGCCTTCGGGTCCAGAGGTCGAAGTGAAAAGGTCTTCCATGACAATCTTTTACAATCCTGCTAGGGACAAAGTTGTCAATTGAAGTACATAGTCATTTAGACTCAAAAACTTCTTCCTCTATGCCGTCTAAAAGGTTGTCTAGCTTACAATCCTGTGGGGAAAATGTGGCGGCTACCTTTACTTGGTCGTATACCAAACTAACTGGAATTTCTTTTCCATCTGAACCCTTAGGTCAGACCCGGTCCATATGATTCGGATCGAGCTTGGTGTACCGTGTTTTACCATGGCCCAGGCCTCTTGTGCACCTTCTCGGTAGGATGATATCTTCCATAATCGGAAGCGTCGCCAAGCTCCCTGGAATAGCTTCACAAGTTCCTCCAAACTCCCTGGAGGAGAGTCGGACGGCCACAATGCTTTGGCAATGCTCCGCATTGCTTGCCGAGCTCGCTCGTGCAATTGGGACAGCTCTTGTAGAAGGTCGCTTTGAGAGCTGGACATTTCCTCTTCAGGGCGGACAGTCAACATACCTGCAGACATAAATCTGTCAGATCATTTCTTCACTGAATTACTTTGATGACCCACAAGTGGTAGGGGATCTATCGTAGCCTTTTCGATAAGTAGAGGTGTCGAACAACAAGGAGTATAAGGAAATGATAAGTGGTTTTCAGCAAGGTATTTTCTGCAAGCACTGAAATTATCGGTAACAGATAGTTTTGTGATAAGGTAAATGGTAACGGGTAACAAATAGTAAAAGTAAATAAGGTGCAGCAATATGGCCCAATCCTTTTTGTAGCAAAGGACAATCCTAGACAAAATCTTATATAAATTAAAGCGCTCCCGAGGACACATGGGAATTATCATCAAGCTAGTTTTCATCATGCTCATATGATTCGCGTTCGGTACTTTGATAATTTGATATGTGGGTGGACCGGTGCTTCGGTACTGTCCTTCCTTGGACAAGCATCCCACTTATGATTAACCACTATTGCAAAGCATCCGCAACTACAACAGCAGTATTAAGGTAAACCTAACCATAGCATGAAACATATGGATCCAAATCAGCCCCTTACGAAGCAACGCATAAACTAGGGTTCAAGCTTCTGTCACTCTAGCAACCCATCATCTACTTATTACTTCCCAATGCCCTCCTCTAGTCCCCAAAAATGGTTAAGTGTCATGTAGTCGACGTTCACATGACACCACTAGAGGAAAGACAACATACATCTCATCAAAATATGGAACGAATACCAAATTCACATGACTACTTATAGCAAGACTTCTCTCATGTCGTCAGGAACAAACGTAACTACTCACAAAACATATTCATGTTCATAATCAGAGGGGTATTAATATGCATAATGGATCTGAACATATGATCTTCCACCAAGTAAACCAACTAGCATCAACTACAAGGAGTAATCAACACTACTAGCAACCCACAAGTACCCGTCCAAGGCTTTGAGACAAAGATTGGATACAAGAGATGAACTAGGGTTTGAGATGAGATGGTGCTGGTGAAGATGTTGATGGAGATTGACCCCCTCCCGATGAGAGGATCGTTGGTGATGACGATGGTGTTGATTTTCCCCTCTCAGAAGGAAGTTTCCCCGACAGAACAGCTCCGCCGGAGCCCTAGATTGGTTCCGCCTTGTGGCGGCGGAGTTTCGTCCTGAAAGCTTGCTTATGATTTTTTCCTCGACGAAACACTCCATATAGCCAAAGATGGGCATCAGAGGGCTGGCAGGGGGCTCTGGCAAGTCCATCCCGAGCAGCTCGGATGTAGGCATCGGCCGAGTTGAAGGCATTGAATGCCTCTTTTGAAAAGTCGGGGTCGCGGAGAGAGGCCCTCCGGCGCCGATGATTCATGGCGCTCTCCACTTCAGAGTTTGTAACGAACATATCATCTGAATCCTCTACGGAAGGACAGTCCGGCACCACTACCGTGTGTGACAGCCTGATTTTTGGCCCTTTCTTTTTCTTTTGTTTTTCTGAGGTTTTTGCTTGAGTTTTCTTTTTCCGTGGCTATGCGGTCTGGAAACTGAAGAAGATTCCTTCTTCTTTGCTTCCAGAGTGGCTTGTCATTCCCAAATCCTTTCCTAGACCCTGTCATTTTCATCCTAGCCCAAATCCCAATATTCTTTTTATTGGGAATATTCCTTTTCTATTAAAGGAATAACCTAATTTGCCCTAGGTTGTGAAGCAACCTTTATTTCTATCACTCCTAAAATTCCCAAATAATTCTCATAAATTGTTTGGGTCACATATTTCTCAAATATGGCAAAATATTTCATTTGTCATGTTTATCATCATGCTCAATTAATTCATTTTCTATTCTGCCCAAAATGGCAGAATGTGAAGCAAGCGCCATTTATCTTTTCCCAATTGACCTCAAACTCCTTGGACACCTTTTCCTGCCAAAGTGCAACCACATTTGCCTAGTAATTATTTAATTATGATTTTCCAAAGTTCCTGTCTGAGGGAAGTGGTTGTGGAGGAAGTACAAGCTAGGCATATCCAAATGAGTTGCCATTTTGCATGGCCCTTCATATAACGAAATCATCACTCTCCACCAAAGTAGAGCTCATGTCATGCCTCCATATGAGCTCACCTTCAATTCTTTGATTCTGTCCAAAATTTCAGATTGTGAAGCAAGTATATTTTATCTTGCTCCATTATGGCTGCCAATTTTTCTAGACCTTCTATTATCCATATAACCTACCTCCACCCATTTTGGGCATGTTTCATCAAGCCATTTGTCCTCTAGAATTTTTGCAAGTTTCTAGTTACTGGAAATGTTTGTGAAGGAAGTACCATTTTGGTTTATCCAATTGGTATGAAACCTTTTGCAGCATCTTCATATGGCCCAATAAGCCTGCCTTGCCAAAGTTCAGCTCAAGTGGCTCCTCCATTTGAGAGCATCATCATGATCTTCATTCTGGACCTGATTACTTAGTTGTAAAGCAACTATATTAATTTGTGGTCCAATTCTTCTCAAAATTACCAGGATGTAAGTCCTTCTTTACCTCAATCTACCAGACAACTCCATTTGACCCAATCCCTCTCCTGTGGTTCAGCAGCACACGATCAAGTTTACTGCAGTAAACTTCAGACCTCATTTACCTTTTAACCAGGGCAGTTTTCATCGATCTACCACCTCAGTTACCACTTAACCAGGAGAGACTTACCACTAGACAACAATTTACAACCCATTTCTACCACTACATGTCATTGCACATGGTGACCACGACAATGGCGTGTCTGTGCACACGCTCTGTGTGCAGTGCGCGTGTCCAGTGGCTGTTTGTGCCGAACCCCTTCCTTCTCTCGTCGTCTTCGCGCTCGTGAGCTTGTCCAACAGCTTCACCACATCGTCGCCATCCTCCTGGAGCCTTCTCCCCCTCCGTCAGCCCCTCCATCAGCGCTCGTCGTCGCGCGCCCACGGGCGTACTGTGGCCGACCGAGCTTGAATGGCGCTCGACTTCTTCCTCTGCTTCCCCCTTGGCCTCCTCTGTCCTGTGAGACCTCCACTGCACCTCCCTCGTCTCCTACCTCCGAGCCCGCGAGCGAGGGTACGCGTCCGCGGCGCCGGACACGCGTCCGTGGCGGTGCCAGCTCGATCTCCTCCCCACCGGCTATATATAGCCATCCCCGCGGCCTCCTGAGCACCTCATCAGCCTCGCCTCACTCCCAGCTTCCTCCCCATCCATCCGCTCGAGCCTCTGGAGCTCTCCTGCTCCACCATTGCCGCCATGGCCGCCGCGGCCTCCCTCCTAAATTAGCTCGAAGTCGAGCCCTCCTCCACCTCTAGCCACCACCATCGCCTTCCCCACACTCCGGCGACCCTCCCCCTCATCTTAGTTTCTCGCCGGAGCCCCTTTGGACGCGTCTCCTCGGAGTTGGCCGCCGCCCCGTCTCAGCCTCCTCCCGTCGCCGTGGACTCGCTCCTCTTCCGGCGCTGCAGCTGCTCCAGGCCGGAGCAGCGCTCCGCCTCGCGCCCGCCGGTGCCTTCACTCCGGTCGGGGGTGGCCGGAGTTGGCCAGGCCGGCGCTGGCCTCGCTGCTGTCGCGCCCTTCCTCTCCTCGGTGTGTGCGTCGGGGAGGAAGGAGAAGGAGCCAAGCGAGAGGAGAGAGAAAGGGAGAGGATAAGGCGGGCCCCACCTGGCAGCCACTCAGGCGTTGACTCACCCGGTCCAGCTGGATAAGTGATGGGCCCCACCCGTGGGACCCGCACGTCAATTGCCCAAGCCCCTGCCCCGCCTCTGCTGACTAGGATAAGTGGAAGCGTATTCCGCTGGAATACGTCTTCCTTATCCGAAAGCATACTCGGGCTCTGTTGCGGTCCAATTTATGTTTTCTCAGTCGAAAGACGTATTCTGTCAAAAGGTGCTTTCTATTTTTCTGTCCAGGCCCTGTTTGAAAATATTTTCATTACAGAAAGATCCCTGGCAGAAAACACCTCATATCTTTTTAACCACAACTCCAAATGAGGTGATTCCATAGCCCATTTCTTCGTCTCGTCGAGCCCGTTCTGTTGGTTTCATTTTCACTATGGTTTGACACTATGAAAATGACCTTTTTGCCCTTGCATGTAAACAGCCCCTCCGAGAGAGAACTGTTTCCGGCAAATCTTTCTGCGGCTTCACCACACTTCTCCCCGGTGCCTTCTTCACCCCCAGGCAAGCCACAATACCCACTTGCATGATAGTCATGCAGTAGCCATGGTTTTCAACTTGATTATTTATTAAATGATTGCCTGTTTAAAATATGGTTATCGTTGTTTCGGAAATGCTTCTGGGATTGTGCTTACTTGTTTGCTATGTTGTTATGCACCTGGTTATCATGCCCTGCTAGTTGCTAGTATTACTTCCGTATTGCCATGCTTGATAGTAGTACATGCTGGGTTGGTCATGCTCTTCGGTGCATGACTAACGTCAGTTACCGAGTACTGTTAATAGGCATTGTTCCGTTGCTGTTAGTTGGTTAAGTGTTACTCGGTGATGTTATTGATAAGTTCTTGCATGTTATTTATGGTTGATGCTAGTGGTCATGTTATGTTATACTATGAGTAGTGTTGCACTTGTAATATTTATGCTCGTCATTATGGCATGTTCAGTTGAAGATTATTTCATAGTTGATATGATGGACAATTATGTTGCATCCCGTGCTTATGTTGATATTATGCTCATGCATTGTCATTGCATCATGTTATTTTATCATTGCTCAGCATATTGCATTCAAGTTTAACCGGATTTAATTGAACTTGAACAATTGTTGGCTAAGTCATGGTGCCACCATATCGAAACTGACCAGTGAAACCACACTTACCGTTTGGGTAAGGTCCTAACTAGGTCTATTGTCGTGCATCTCGCCGGTGCCTCCCATGAGGGAAGGTTATCGGCGTGCTTAGCCTGATCAGGTAGGCGGACATAACCTTGTGTGCCTGTTGTTTTTATTTTATGGAACTGGTCCCCGTGAGGGATTTTTGACCACGACGGTGGTCGGGGTGTCTTTGGTAGACACGGGGCCACCCAGGACTAGCCCACTTGGGAGTGGGTCGGAGTGGCCGGGAGAGTGTCATGGCAGCAGATCGGTTTTGTCGGAACGCTGTTGGTCCACCCGAATGGGAGTGCGGGGCCATGGGTTCCGTGGTGTGGGTACAGTGTGCTACCTCTGCAGAGTGTATATTAAATCTATCGATAGCCGCGCCCGTGGATAAGGGCCCAATTCGTGTCGGTCCCACCGTGAATCAACAGTATTAATAATAACTTGATTAATGACAACCCCGGTTCGGTGATGAAATAAGTTGGTGGTGATCACCATAAGGATCACGAGTTACTTTGGTGGTGATCGCCCTAAGGATCATGAGTTACTTTGGTGGTGATCGCCGTAAGGATCACGAGTTACTTTGGTGATGATCGCCATAAGGATCATGAGTTACTTGGTTGTGATCGCCGGAATGATCACCGTGGTATCGAGGATACCGAGTTGTTGGATATCGTGATTGAGGGAGTCCTGGATTAGGGGGTCTCCGGACAGCCAGACTATCTCCATTGGCCGGACTGTTAGACTATGAAGATACAAGATTGAAGACTTCGTCTCGTGTCCGGATGGGACTCTACTTGGCGTGGAAGGCAAGCTAGGCAATACGGATTTGGATATCTCCTCCTTTGTAACCGACCTTGTGTAACCCTAACCCTCTCCGGTGTCTATATAAACCGAAGGGTTTTAGTCCGTAGGACAACAATCATAACATACAATCATACCATAGGCTAGCTTCTAGGATTTAGCCTCTCTGATCTCGTGGTAGATCTACTCTTGTACTACCCATATCATCAATATTAATCAAGCAGGACGTAGGGTTTTACCTCCATCGAGAGGGCCCGAACCTGGGTAAAACATTGTGTCCCCTGCCTCCTATTACCATCCGGCCTAGACGCACAGTTCGGGACCCCCTACCCGAGATCCGACGGTTTTGACACCGACATTGCTGCTTTCATTGAGAGTTCCGCTATGCCGTCGCCACCAGAAAGGATGTCTCATCCCGTCTTTAAAGACGGCACTATCGCTGAGGGAGCTTTGGCTATCGGCCAAACTCTCCGGCTAGGTGGTTTTCTCATGACCGCCTGTTCGGCCGCTGCGCCGACGATGACTTCTAGGGTCATCGAAAGCAATCTTCACGTCAACTCGGAACTCGCCGAGCAGTTAGATCCAATGGAAGTCTCTTCCCTGAACGAGCTCTTGGATCGCATCGCCGCCCTGGGAGTCGCTACAGACTACGATCAGATTGGGCCTAAACCCGATCTGAGAGAGATAAACTCTCCCCAGGTCACCCATCACGTTGCAGTGGTGGAGGAACAATGCGGCAACCCTTCATCTATCTTAAGGACTAGCTATGTCCGGATTCCCGATCCCTCCAAGCCAGATACCCGCGGAGGGAAGGACGTCACTCAAGGCCTGAACCTAAAATTAGGCAGCGGGCCAGATTTATCGAAAAACATCCAAGAATCCAAACTTCCGAGTTCGGAAACTCCTTGGCCCCTGAGTCTCAAATTGGGTGAGGATTCGGATTCAATTTCACCCACCCACCCAAACATACGCGATCTATCCCAAATTAGGCAAGAGTCCCAAGAAATAGTACACCATTACTGGGCCAGATTCCTCCTGGTCATGAACAGGATAAAGGACTGCCGCGAGGAAGACGCAATTTCATTCTTCTGCAATAATTGCACGGACAAGGGAATCCTCAACGCCATAAGTCGTCACGAAATTACACGCTTTGCCGACTTGGTGTCCATAGTACGAAAGTACTGTGCGATGGAAAGCGCCTGGAAAACCAAAATAAAATTTTGGGATAATCCGGCCCTGAATACAAACCCAGTCAGAAATAAAAGGGTGCATTATCACAATACACCTGGGTTAACTACCAAAAAGCAAAAGCCCTCTACGGGGCAAGGAACCGTACTGGAGGGATGGCTCAACGGACCCTGCAAAATGCATAGTACAGCAGATGCAATACCAATGCACAGCCTTAGAGCATGTTGGATACTCCGGCAGGTGGCCAAAAGTGGTGAGGATCAACTCCTCCCAAAGACCACAGAGCACCATCCCGTGGACAACAATACGGTGTTAACGATCTTTGAGACCTTCGCATCAAATAATAGATGCAAGCAAACACTCCGCAGCATGGCCGAAATCTGCCACATAGCAGAAATAAATCCTTGGAGTGACACGGCTATTACCTTCAATGCCAGTGACGAACCTAAATTCCGAACAGCCCGAGCACCAGCCGCACTGGTCCTCAGTCCAATCGTGGACGGCTTTCGACTCTCCAAGGTACTCATGGACGGCGGCAGCGGATTAAACCTCATCTATGAGGAAACTCTTCAAAAGATGGAAATAGACTGGAGCCGCATTGAGCAAAGTAGCACAACCTTTAGAGGAATCATCCCAAGTCGGGAAGCACGTTGTGCTGGAAAAATCACACTAGACGTTGTATTCGGCACGCCGGATAATTACATGTCCGAAGAAATTACATTCCAAGTGGCTCCGTTCAGCAGCGGATACCACACTCTATTAGGGCGGGAGGCGTTTATAATCTTCCAAGCCATACCCCATTACGGGTACATGAAGCTCAAGATGTCCGGGCCAAATGGAATCATCACTCTTGCTAGTGATCCGGACATAGTACTCTGCACCGAAAATAAGACAGCTGCACTGGCCCTTGAGGCACTATCCGAAGCCCTAGCGGCTGAGGAACTAACTGCGTTGTGCTCCACGGTGAACAGGGACGACATGATACTCGATAAAAGATGCAAGTTCACCTCCTTTAAACCGGCGGACGAAATAGTCAAATTCCAAGTCCATCCAATGGACCCTACAAAAACAGCTTCCATCGGGGCACAATTAAACTCTGATGTTGATGCCGCACTGCGAGAGTTCCTATGCGAGAACTGGGACATTTTTGCCTGGCACCCTTCAAACATGCCAGGAATCCCACGCAGGCTGGCTGAGCACAGCCTAAATATCCTAAAAGGATTCAAGCCAGTCAAGCAGGCTCTTCGACGTTTCTCCGAACCTAAGAGACAAGCCATGGGAGAGGAACTAGCCAAGATATTGGAGGCCGGATTCATCAGAGACATAAAACATCCAGACTGGCTAGCAAACCTGGTGATGGTACCAAAGAAGGACAAATCCTGGCGCTTGTGCGTCGATTTTAAGGACCTTAACAAGGCCTTCCCAAAGGATCCCTTCCCCCTCCCCCGCATCGATCAAATCATCAATGCTACCGCAGGACACGATTCATTGTGTTTCCTCGACGCATACTCCGGCTACCATCAAATTAATACGGCAGAGCCAAACCAAGCCGCAACGGCATTCATCACACCATACGGCCCATTCTGCTTCAACACAATGCCCTTCGGGCTCAAAAACGCCGGCGCAACATATCAATGCATGGTTCAGACATGTCTGGCAAACCAGATCCGCAAATCAGTGGAGGCATACGTAGATGACGTGGTCGTTAAAACCAAGCATGTCGAAACTCTAGTAGACGACTTGAGGCTCACATTCGACAACCTCCGAACATATGACATCAAGCTCAATCCAGAAAAATGCGTTTCTGGCGTACCAGCCGGAAAGCTCCTAGGATTCATTGTCTCCAGTAGAGGTATTGAAGCTAATCTGGCCAAAATCCGAGCGTTGTCACAGTTGGCTACCCCAACAGACCTCAAACAAATACAAAAATTGACTGGATGCGTGGCGGCTCTAAGTCGCTTTATCTCCCGCTTGGGCAAAAAGGCACTACCCCTTCATCGCCTCCTCCGGCGCACCGAACACTTCGAGTGGACGGATGCCGCCACAGAAGGACTCAATGAAATAAAAGCCATATTGGCAACAAACCCAGTCCTGGCCGCGCCAAACATTGGCGAACCAATGCTATTATACATTGCGGCAACTCATCAAGTCGTAAGCACAATGCTCGTCGTCGAACGAGAGGTGGACGGACACAAATTCCCCCTTCAAAAGCCGGTTTACTATGTGTCCATTGTCCTTACTCCATGCAAACCATGGTACCCGCATTATCAAAAGATAGCGTACGCAGTATTTATGGCATCCCGGAAGCTGCGACACTACTTTCAAGAGTGTTCGATAATGGTAGCCTCGGAAGTACCACTTAACGATATTATAAACAACCGCGACGTGACAGGCCAGATTGCCAAATGGGCCATTGAGCTCCTCCTGTTCGACATAACTTACAAGCCACGCCGAGCTATTAAGTCACAAGTTTTGGCTGACTTCGTCGTTGAATGGACGGAAGCCGAACTCCCTATAGAGTACGGCACATATTCAAACTGGATCATGCACTTCGACGGCTCCAAAATGTTGGCTGGTCTGGGGGCTGGCGTCGTTTTGACGTCCCCAACAGGAGACACCGTTCAATACGTACTACAGATAATGTATATGGACTCCAACAACGCAGCTGAATACGAGGCCCTTCTACATGGTCTCCGGATGGCAGTATCCATGGGCATTCAATGCCAAGAGGTGCGCGGGGATTCAAACCTTGCGATATCCCGAATAAATGGAGACTTTGATGCCAAGGATCCGAAAATGGCAGCTTATCGCAATGTCGTCCTAAAAATGTCAGTTCGGTTCGAGGGGCTCGAATTTCACCATGTGGCTCGGGAAAACAATCAGGCGGCGGATATCCTCGCCCGCATCTGCGCAAAACGCGATGCGGTTCCTCCCAACATATTTCTGGAAAGGCTTTTCAAGCCATCCATAGCATGGGAAGGGGACACCGGTAACAACAGTCCGGACCCGGCCAAAATACCCGATACCAAACTCTCTAACACAATCGGAGGCTCCGCCACCGAAATAACACAATCAGCCCATGAAATAATGGCCATTATTGCCCCGTGGACAGAACCATTCCTGGCCTACCTAACTAGACAGGAACTTCCGGAGGACCAAAATGAGGCATGCTGCATAGTGCGGCGATCCAAGGCCTACAGGGTCCATGAGGGAGAATTTACAAAAAAGCACTACCGGAGTCCTTCAAAGGTGCATCTCCGAAGAGGAAGGCTGGAACCTTTTGGCAAAAATTCATGCCGGACTCGGCGGTCATCACGCCGCAGCCCGAGCTCTTGTAAGCAAGGCCTTCCGTACAACATTCTATTGGCCAACGGCCCGGGCAGATGCGCAGGACTTGGTCCAACGTTGCGCCAGTTGCCAGCTCTTTGCAAATCAAAGCCACATGCCACCCACTGCCCTCCAAACAATCCCCATTACATGGCTCTTCACGTTCTGGGGGCTTGACATGGTTGGACCCCTTAAAGGGGGAACCCACAAGAAAAAATACTTATTGGTCATGGTGGATAAATTCACCAAATGGATAGAGGCTAAACCGGTTAAAACAGCCGAATCCGGACCGGTGATAGATTTCATATCCGGGGTTGTACACCGTTACGGCGTCCCCCACAGCATCATCACTAATAATGGCACGAACTTCACGGTCGACGAGGTAAAACTCTACTGCAGCAAAATGGGCATCAAGCTCGATTATGCTTCAGTCTATCACCCACAAACCAATGGTCAACTCGAACGAGCAAATGGTCTTATAATGAGAAGCATTAAACCCAGATTAGTGTGCTCCTTAACGGAGTTTGACACGCACTGGGTAGAGGAGCTCGACTCCGTACTCTGGGGGCTGTGGACCACGCCAAATCGTAGTACCGAATATACACCGTTTTTTATGGTGTACGGCGCAGAGGCAGTCCTACCCTGTGACATAATTCATGACTCACCTCGAGTGCGCATGTACGAAGAAAGAGAAGCCGAGCTCAATCGGCAGGACAGTCTGGACACCTTGAAGGAAGAGCGCGACGTAGCCAAAGCCCGTTCCGCATTTTACCAGCAACAGGCTCGCAGATACCAAAGCAGAGAAGTACGGGCCAAAACTTATAACGTTGGCGAACTAGACCTACGGCTGCCGGATAAGAAAAAGAACAAGCTCGAGCCCAAATGGGAAGGTCCCTTCATTATCGACCAAGTTCTGACTGGTGGAGCGTACCGACTACGGGATGCATCGACTAGTCGACTCGAGCCGAACCCATGGAACGCAGCCAGGCTCCGAAGATTCTACGCCTAGCACCAGACTTTATGTTAGTCCCCTCCCTTTGTCCATTTTCTACATATGCATCATCTGTCTTGTTTCCCTTTCTTTCTTTTATTTCTCTAGGCCTTCAAGGGTCACCTTGTGCCTCACTCATACATTACAGATGCGCTAGCAGCACTCTTCATACCTGGGGGCTTCTTTCACAGAAGCTTAAAATTATTTACCTGGGCCTCACGCCCAACACATGTGTTATACTTCCGCATGTACCTTTTTTCACCATTATATGCATCGATATGAGTTAAGTTTTGGCCAAGCTGGGTTGCCTGGCTCTTGTATTTATGCCCTACGTTCCCGTTAATTCGGCTAGGGCATAAGGGGAGCACCTCTGCGATTGTTACCACCGGGTCAGCCGGACGTGTACCTCAGACTGGGTGAAGCTGAAAGCTAGCGTTCTTAAGGGAATATTCGGTCGGTGAACAAAAGATGACTTTTATTTATTATCCATATCTGCCCCCAGATGCTTTTTCTGCGCTTCTTGTCGCAGTCCAGACATGCACTTTAGGGCATGCTTACCCAGGGAAAGGAACCCTTAACGGAACTATTCTCTCTGGAAGATGTTTCTTACTACCCATGTAATATAACATAACTAGTTGGGCACTTGTCTGATAAAGCACTAATGACCCCTACGCCTGGTCTCCATGCATGCCCCGGTTCTTACATAACCGAGAGGGTATTCGGATACACTCCGGACTGTCGGGTCCCGAGGTTGAAGCGAAAAGGTCCGCCACGACAAACGATCTACAATCCGGCTAGAAGGCATTATACATGTCACTTTAAAATTACATAGTCAATTTGACTGGTTGAATTCCTCTTCAATACCATCCAACAGGCTGTCTAGTCTACAGTCCTGTTGGGAATACTTTGTGTCCAATTCTACTTGGTCGTACACTAAGCTCACAGGGATCTCCTTCCCATCGGGCCCCACAGGTCCGACTTTGGCCATGTGGTTCGGGTCAGCATTCATGTACCGTGTCTTCACCAACGCCCAGGCTTCCCTGGCGCCCTGACGGCAGGCCGATATCTTCCATAATCGGAAGCACCGCCGCGCTCCCTTTAGCTTTTCTGCAAGCTCTCCAAGGCCTTCGGGTATGGAGACGGATGGCCACAAGGCCTGGGCGATGCCTTGCATCACCTGCCGAACTCGTTCGTGCAGCTGTGCGAGCTCGGGAAGAAGGTCACCCGTTGAACCGGGCATTTCCTCGGCAGGACGACCTGTTAGCATACCTACAGACATAACTCTGTCAGCCAGCTTCCTCGCCGAACTCTTTTTCAAAGTTCGTTCAAGCACTTACTAAATATGCTGCGTCGAAGCCGCCGATTCTCCTTAACAGAGTCTGACAGCTGGGCACGAACATCTTTCAGTTCCACGCCCAGCTTGGTGTTGGCATCTAGGAGATCATTCTTCTCCTGCCTCACCCTCGTAAGCACGCTCTCACCGGCCTTCAGCTGGCGTATGAGTTGTTGCTTATCTGGATTTACTCCAACGTCATCTGCAATTTTATCGTCAGATCTGCATATACGCCGCATTCTAATATGAAACTTATCATTCGAAGGATATGTTACCAGAGGGGGTCTCTTTGGGCTCCCCTGTTGCGGCCAGTGCGGCCTGAAGTTGGGCTTTGCACTCTTCCAGCTCCTGGGACGGTTGAGTATTCTTTTCTGTAAGAACCTGCATAACAAATGATCCTTAAATCAGTTATCCTAACTGTTTCAAGTCTCAGGGGCTACTGATATATATAATCATCAAATTTTCTCACCCGTATGTCTTTTACATACTGCTCCGCGGCTCTGGCTAAACCATTTTGAGCGGCACGGAGGTGCGCGTCTCCCGATTGAAGGCATCCAATGCCTCTTGGGAGAAACAAGCGTCATGAAGAATAGTCCGGCGACGCCTGTGGTTCATGGCACCTTCCACCTCGGAATTGGTGGCGGACAGTTTGTCCGCATCCTCTGTCGGAGGAGCGCCCGGCGCATGCCTCATATTCATTCCCGCCTCCGAATCTGGCCTTGGAGCCTGGCTGGTGGAGGCGCGATGGGTGGCCTCTCCGGGTATAGTCCGGCGAGCGCTCTTTTTCCTGAAAAGAAAGCATGGGCGTTAGTATGCCTCTAATAATAATGGCTTGCAATAAAGATGGTGCGCCGGTGTCTCAATCCGGACTGCGGGTCTTTTCAGCCCGCCTGGCCTCACAGCCCCTTGTTGGCTAGTCACCATAGGCTCGGCCTTCTGCCCCGAGGACCTCCCCTACAAAACACGGCTGTTATACGGCAATCAAAAAAGCGCAAGGACGGATCCCTTTTTAAGTGCCGGGACTTCGGTCTCAGTCACCTGTGGGGCTGGAACTAGCCCGGGGTAATCGGCCGTAATGGCCACCAAAGCGTTGTCATTATTCGATTGGTAAAATACCCCATCGATCAGCTCCACAGATATGTCCAGATCCTCCTGGGAGGCCGGGTCAAGGGACCGTCCAGGGTCCTCAGGTTGTGGAGGAGGGTTGTTTATCTCCTTTACAGCCTGGCGCAGCTCCTGCGATGAAATCGCTAGATTTAATACTTAACTATGGGAATACGAAACAGATGGGCAAGAAAAAGTCTCCGCTTACCCAGCTCGGGGGATTGTACATAGAAAATCCGCCCCGCGGGTTGACACGAAGGAATTCCTCCTCTTCTCCCTTGTACAAAGTGGACAAGACCTTTATTAGATCAGCAGCCGATCCCGGCCCTTTGCGGCCGTGGCGGGTGGCGTCATCCTCCCCGTTGAAATCCCACATGGGGTGGCCTCTATACTGGAGCGTCTGCACCCCTCGCATGATACATATGGCCATGATCTCGATCATGGTCAATCCGGATCGAGCTAAAAAACTTATCCGGCTCATCAGGTAAAGAACGTCCCTGTCATCTTCCTCCAGGGAGCTCCGTGGACGCCGGCTCCGACGCTTCTTCAAAGGGGCGTTGTCGAACTCAGGAAGGCAGATCCGAATAGGATCCGGGAGGGGGACGTCTTCTATATAAAACCATTCTGAAGGCCAGTCTTCGGACGTCTTCTTTGGGGTTCTGGACAGGTATCCGGTCCTGGCAACACGCCACACTTTGGCTCCGCCCACTTGATATATTGACCCCTTCTGAGAACGGGGCACAAGGCAGAACAGCTTCTTCCACAGAGCGAAATGAGCCTCACAGCCCAAAAACAACTCGCAAAGGGCTACGAATCCCGCGATATGTAGCAGGGAGGCAGGCGTAAGGTTGTGCAACTGGAGGCCGTAGAACTCCAGGAGCCCCTGGAGAAACGGATGAATTGGGAATCCGAGCCCTCTTACAAAATAAGGGACAAGGCATACCCGCTCTCCCTTGGAGGGATTGGGAAGGCTCTCCGCTTGCTCTCTGCCATTGTAGGTGGCAAACCCGGCTCGAACCGGGACCAGGTACGCTGGGGGAAGAAATCCCTTGGTCTGAAGCATCACTAATTTGCTGTGCGGGACGGAACATCTCTCCCAATCTCCAGGCCTGGAGCTAGGGGGTGAGAGCAGGAGCTGCGTCGACCGTCATGATGGAATGGATCTCTGTCGGGTGCGCTACGATGAAGGCTCGCCGATGGAGGATGGTGTGATTTGGATCTGAATCCTCGTCTTTTTAGTAGGCGGCTCATTCATACAGCTAGGGGGGGTAAATGTGGAAATGCCCTGGCTCTTCACATTCGCTCGACATGTGGAAGGTGGCCATTATTAGGCACGGAAGCTAAGGAGTGCAACATTCACAAGAGACCAGACACTATTTCGACACGTACATAGAATTTGGAGAGGAACCTGCCTTGCAATGCCGAAGACAATACTGCACGCCGGACTCATATTCATTGAAGCCTGGTTCGGGGGCTACTGAGGGAGTCCTGGATTAGGGGGTCTCCGGACAGCCGGACTATCTCCATTGGCCGGACTGTTAGACTATGAAGATACAAGATTGAAGACTTCGTCTTGTGTCCGGATGGGACTCTACTTGGCGTGGAAGGCAAGCTAGGCAATACGGATATGGATATCTCCTCCTTTGTAACTGACCTTGTGTAACCCTAACCCTCTCCGGTGTCTATATAAACCGAAGGGTTTTAGTCCGTAGGACAACAATCATAACATACAATCATACCATAGGCTAGCTTCTAGGGTTTAGCCTCTCTGATCTCGTGGTAGATCTACTCTTGTACTACCCATATCATCAATATTAATCAAGCAGCATGTAGGGTTTTACCTTGATCAAGAGGGCCCGAACCTGGGTAAACCATCGTGTCCCGTGCCTCCTGTTACCATCCGGCCTAGACGCACAGTTTGGGACCCCCTACCCGAGATCCGCCGGTTTTGACACTGACAGTGATGTTGTGCGAGAATCATGGGTAAAGATCAAGCTCCTTGTGGTCATTTGATGATTACTATGATATTGTTTATACCAAGCTTGATTTGATCCTGAGATGATCGTGTGATTCAGAGGTTGGTAAGTGCTGCGTGTGATGGTTGCGAGATAACCCGAGCAGAATAATTGGTGCATATAGTGTCATCATGTTGCATGCTAGTATCGTCAGATTCATATGTTCATGCTATGCTCATATTGTTTTATCGATATCATGTTCATGTTGCCTTTGGATTCTTAGTGGCTATTATGATTATTTTCATGATGGTATCTGGCATTAATTTGGAGTATTACTTTGGATATCATGTGCTCATGTCATGTTGTTATAAGGATCTCATGTTAATTCCTGCTTAACCTGTAATTGCCATGATGTTGTTTGTCTTGAATGCTTCTGGTTAATTGTGAGCTTGCAAGTACATTCAATGTACTGACCTGGCGTGTCATGCCAGCTTGCAGGTCGTGCCTGGATTGCTTGCTTGTTTGGTGTTGTTCCTGTGTTCGCGAGCTAGGATAAGTGTTCCAGCCAGAGTCCCTACGGATTGGAGTCCTCCACCATCATCGTTGTTCCACTGCCAATAGTTATTCCGCTGCTATAGTTATTCCGCTGCTTCAAGTTGTTCTGCTGCTTGGATAGAGCAACTGAGGATGGCGTAGTATCGCCGTGTCGATGTTATTCATTGTAATATCGGAGACCTTGTAATCATATTCGTGTAGTAATAGAAAGCTGGTTTGTTCTATGCTAAGCAGTGTCGTATTCCAGAAGACTTCTCCTCGATCTCTGGGCTGGAATACAGGGCGTTCCGGTTTTCTCTGAGCCGGGGTGCCACACCGTGTCAGCCCCCGCCCTTAGGGCAGGGTCTGGAATCTGACTAGTGGAGGTACGGCGCCTGGATCCCTAGACATAGTCCGGCGAACGCTTTTCCTGATAAGACACAATGGATAATGTCACAGTTCAATATGACTGCCAGGAGGCATTATTGAAAATCATACCTCATTGATGAAGGCTCTGTTGTGTTGTCGTTAGCCTTCATCTTCAAAGACTTGCTCGACGCGGGCACCGCTCTCTCGGGAGATGCCTTTGGTGCACGTTGAGGCGTCGGGTGCCTCCCCTTTAGATCACGAAATAGTGCGGTGGGTGAGATGTAACGAGGAAGCTCTTTCGAAGAAGGTGTCTCTTAAATTACTTACATGCAAAGCGGGGAGGAGGCCGGGATAATCAGCGATGATGGGCACTTCCGTGCCATCATAGCTCGCCTGGTAGAATACTCCATCCTCAAGCTCCACAAATATATCTGGATCTTCTTCGAATCCGGGGTCAAGGTCCCGGTTGTGATCCTCTGGCTGGGGGGCGAGGCTATGGATCCCCTTGGCAACCCTCCGCCATTCCTTTTGCAAATGGATGGGTTACTATCTATTAAAAATGATTCAAGGAGAGGATTGAGTAAAATGGTGGGATTAGAACTCACCCGGCTAGGAGGATTATACATGGAAAATCCATCTCGATGTTTGAGACAAGTGAACTCCTCTTTCTCCCCTTCATATAGTTTGGCCAATATTTTGGCCAAAGCGGCGGGGGTTTCCGGACCCTTCCGACCGCAGTGTGAGGCGTCATCTTCCCCATTATAGTGCCACATGGGAAGCCCTCTGTATTGGAGTGGTTGGACCCCTGCGCTATAGAAGTCGCCATTACCTCGATTATCGATTATCCGGACTGGGTGAGCGTCTTTATCTTGCCCATCAATTTACGGACTTCCGCGCTATCTTCCTCCTTGACGCTCCGAGGGCGCCAACTGTGGCGTTTCTTCAATGGAGCGCTTGAAAAATCAGGAAGACCCATTCGGACTGGGTCAGGAAGAGCGGCATCCTCAATATAGAACCATTCGGAAGGCCGCTCTTCGGACGCCTTCTTCGGCATGTCGGACAGGTATCCGGTCCTGGCGATGCACCATACCTTGGCTCCGCCCACTTCGAATATTGATCCCCCTTGGTTACGAGGGACGAGGCAGAATAATTTCCTCCATAATTCAAAATGGGCCTCACAGCCCAGGAATAGCTCACAAAGAGCAATGTAAATTGTGATATGCAGGATGCAGGTAGGAGTGAAATCGTGAAGTTGGAGGCCATAATACTCCAGAAGTTCTCGGAGGAACGGGTGGATTGGAAATCTGATGCCTCTTAGCAAGTAGGGAACGAATCTCACTCGTTCCCCCTGGATGGATTGGGGAAATTCTCCGCCTGAGCCCCGTCATTGAAGGAAGTTAAACCTGCTCGAACGTGTACTAGATCCGCGAGGGGAAGAAAGCCCTGTGTTTGCAGCTTTACCAGCTGACTGTGAGATACGGAACATCTCTCCCAATCGCCTTTTTCGGAGCCGTGGGGATGGGAGGAAGAACTGGGGGCGTTAGCCATGTCAGAGTGGTTCCTCCTAGCAAGCTCTGGGGATTTTTCGCGTGGTGTGGAATGGATCTGAGATCCAATCTCTTTAAATAGACATTTTTCTTACATGGCCGGGGTGTTATGTGCAAAAAATACTCTAATCTCTCGTATTTGCTCGACACGTGGAAGCCCAATCCATGGATGCACGAAATCCGATAGGGTGCGACATTAAATGGAAGGCCAAATACAGCTCTTTGAAGTCATCGGAGGAGGAACCCGCCTTGCAATGGCGAAGACAATCTGCGTGCCGGACACCTCGTCATTGAAGCCTGGTTCAGGGGCTACTGAGGGAGTCCTGTACTAAGGGGTCCTCGGGCATCCGGCCTGTTGGCCATGGCCTGACTGATGGGCTATGAAGATACAAGACCGAAGACTCTCTCACCCGTGTCCGGATGGGCTTCTCCTTGGCGTGGATGGCAAGCTTGGCGTTCGGATATGAAGATTCCTTTCTCTGAAACCGACTTTGTACAACCCTAGTCCCCTCCGGTGTCTATATAAACAAGAGGGTTTAGTCCATGGGGATAATCATAATCATATAGGCTAGACTTCTAGGGTTTTAGCCATTACGATCTCGTGGTAGATCAACTCTTGTAACCCCCATACTCATCAATATTAATCAAGTAGGACGTAGGGTATTACCTCCATTATGAGGGCCCAAACCTGGGTAAAACTTCGTGTCCCTTGTCTCCTGTTACCTTCAACCTCAGACGCACAGTTCGGGACCCCCTACCCGAGATCCGCCGGTTTTGACACCGACAGCCGGCAGCACCCGGAGCTCATGGAGGCGGAGCGAGAAATCTTTGCCGGCGTGGAGGGCGGTGGGGTTATCGCGCTCTCCTCCGATGACGAGGTCAAAGGCGGCGAGGACGGCGGCGAGGTTATCACGCTCTCCTCTGATGATGAGGTCGAAAGCGGCGGCGGCGGCGGCGCGGAGGGCATCGAGGTGGTCCCCGAGGACGAGGAGATCGCCGTCAACGTGTGGAGGAGTGCCTTCCCCAACGACCCCGACGACGGTACTGGCCCGGACTGGCTCGCGACACACCATACATGACGAGGAAGGATTGGCTCAACCTCTACTTCGACCGAAAGTAGTTTAGCTTAGTTTAAATTTATGTTTTATGTTCGGCTTTGCAAAACTATCTATGTTTATGTTTGAATGCATGCTACTTTCGGTTGAACCTGCTTTGGACTTGATCAAATTGAAGTTCACAACCTTAAGTTTAGGGGATTGACTAGAAAAGGCCAAAAATTGCCGGAGTATATATATATATATATATCCACTAAGGGTTTTAGTCCTTTAACTTTTTAAGGATCGCCTAGAGATGTCCTTATGACTTGTTTATTTCAGTTCTTCACAATGTGATGCTTTATATGTGCAACTATTGGCCGTGCAGTTCAATTTCATCAATAAGAGTTTCAACAATACCACTATTAATTACGATATTTGGTTGTTGTTAAGGATATTGCAGTTTACATGTCCTTTCGTTTTTCAATTGTTGTTTAGCAACATGCATTGTAATGAATGACTAAATATGCAATCCCAGGCTACATAGCAACAAGGAAGAGTGTTACCTTAATGTTCTGATGATGTCTAGATATACATGTAATAAAATCTTATATAATGGAACGGATGGTGTGTTGTACTACATCATTTTTCAATTGTTGTTTAGCTTCTAATATTAACTTGGTGCTTTTAGGTACATATATCATTGCCAAAGATCCACACTTCGACCCTTTCTGTGGATGGGGCAATGAGATATTCATGAACCAGCATCAAGTGAGGAAACTGATAAAGATTGTTATTAAAATGGGTCAAAAGATGTCAATTGAACTATTTGTTTACACTTTATGCAAGACAACAATGAACTGCATTGGTACATCATTCTTTATTTGGTGCTTCTGTAATTCTTAAACATATATACCTTTGAATCGAATAATGCATTGGTTGTTTAAACCTAATGGATATGAATAAAGCTATAGCCTACTTTCAAGTTTAAATTAGGTACAATTTTAAATAGCAGCAATTAAAATAGGGCGATATTACGTTATATAGGTCATTACGGCACACATGGTTGGTAAAACATAAACGTTTGTGATATACACCATAATCCAAGACGGTTCACAGAGAGGAAACGTGTGCAAGCATGCATACAGTTGCCGTTTGCAAAGTGTGTGTGATGTCAGACGCTATCACATACGGTGCGGGAAAACTAAATGTGTGTGATTGTCTACCTATCATACACAGTTTATAATCATGAACTATTTGTGATGTGCCAGGCATCATAAAACTTTCGTGCCTAGAATCTTCCTGGAAAACTCTCGTGCCTGGAATCTGCCTGGTTTTAGGCAGAACCACAAAACTCCGACTGCGATGGCAATGCGAGCACCAATGAGTAGCAAGGATGAAGCGTTTGGGATATTCAAGATATTGTAAACGGTTATATAGGGACAACTGTATGCATCAAGGCTCCCTATTTCCGGCGGTTTCTGGGTCGTGTGGGAAGGACCCCCCTATCGCCCACACCCACTTGGCGACGGTTCCATATGCCGTCGCGGAAAGGGGTTAAAAACCGTTTGTTTAGGACCGACGCACACCAGTGTATATTCCTTAGTACTTTTCTCAATTTCAAGCAAAATATTTGGGTAAGGAACATCATAATATTTTCTTTGAGGCATCATGACTATGCAAACAAAAGTGCACACAAAAATAGATCCGGCAAGAAAACGGCGAACGGAAAAAGAGAGGCGAACAAAATGGCAAATTTTTGTGAAGTGGGGGAGAGGAAAATGAGAGGCAAATGGCAAATAATTTAAATTGCGAGGAGATGAGATTTGTAATTAGGAACCTAGTATATGTTGAAGATCCTCCCCGGCAGGGGCGCCAGAAATTCCTTTTGATGTCGCCTGAAGCTACGTCGGTATTTCCCCGAAGAGGAAGGGATGATGCAGCACAACGGCGGTAGGTATTTCCCTCAGATATGAAACCAAGGTTATCGAACCAGTAGGAGAACCAAGCAACACAACGTAAGCAGCCCCTGCACACAGATAACAAATCATCGCAACCCGACGTGGTAAAGGGGCTGCCAATCCCTTTCGGGTAACGGTGCCAGAAATTGGTGCGTGACGGTAAAAAGGTTATAATAGATTGGATAAATAGATCAAAAAATAAAATAAAGTGCAGCAAAGTATTTTTGGGTTTTTGGATTAATAGATCTGAAAATAAAAGCAAATAAAAATAGATCACAAAGGAAAATATATGAGAAAGAGGACCCGGGGGTCGTAGGTTTCACTAGTGGCTTCTCTCGAGAAAAATAGCAAACGGTGGGTAAACAAATTACTGTTGGGCGATTGATAGAACTTCAAATACTCATGACGATATCCAGGCAATGATCATTATATAGGCATCACGTCCAAGATTAGTAGACCGACTCCTGCCTGCATCTACTACTATTACGCCACACATCGACCGCTATCCAGCAAGCATCTAGTGTATTAAGTTCATGGAGAAATGGAGTAATGCAATAAGAACGATGACATGATGTAGACAAGATCTATCTATGTAGAGATAGCCCCATCGTTTTATCCTTAGTAGCAACGATACATACATGTCATTTCCCTTTCTGTCACTGGGATCAAGCACCGTAAGATCGAACCCACTACAAAGCACATCTTCCCATTGCAAGATAAATAGAGCAAGTTGGCCAAACAAAACCCAAATATAGGAGAAGAAATATGAGGCTATAAGAGATCATCCATAAAAGAGATCAAAGAAACTCAGATACTTTCATGGATATAAAAAGATAGATCTGATCATAAACTCAAATTTCATCGATCCCAACAAACACACCGCAATACATCATATGGATCTCCAAGAGACCATTGTATTGAGAATCAATAGAGAGAGATGAAGCCATCTAGCTACTAACTACGGACCCGAAGGTCTACAAAGAACTACTCACGCATCATCGGAGAGGCACCAATGGAGGTGGTGAACCCCATCCGAGATGGCGTCTAGTTTGGATCTAGTGGTTCTGGACTCTGCGGCGGCTGGATGAATATTTCGTCGACTCCCCTAGGGTTCTAGGATTTTTGGGGTATTTATAGAGCAAAGAGGCGGTCCGGGGGGGCACCCGAGGTAGGCACAACCCACCAGGGTGCGCCTAGGCCTCTTGGCACGCCCTGGTGGGTTGTGCCCCCCTCGGGGCACCCCCCAGGCGTAGCCAGGGCCCGTTGTGTTCCTTCTGGCCCATAAAAATTCTTCGTAAAGTTTCGTGGCATTTGGACTCCGTCTGATATTGATTTTCTGCGATGTAAAAAATATGGAAAAAATAGGAACTTGCAGTTGGCACTATGTCCATAGGTTAGTACCAAAAATGATATAAAATGACTACAAAATGATTATAAAACATCCAAGATTGTTAATATAACAGCATGGAACAATCAAAAATTATATATACATTGGAGATGTATCAAGTACCAAAGTGAATGATTTGGTTTATCATACTAACGCATCTCACGAAGTTCCATTAGGTTTTGCGTGATTGAAGTTTTCAAGTTTTGGGTGAGATATCGATATGAGAAGAATAAGGAGTGACAAGACCCTAAGCTTGGGGATTCCCAAGGAACCCCCAAGGTGATATTCAAGGAAGATCTAAGCAACTAAGCTTGGGGATGCCCCGGAAGGCATCCCTTCTTTCGTCTCCAACATTATCGGTAACCTTACTTGGAGCTCTATTTTCATTCGTCACATGATATGAGTTTTGCTTGGAGCGTTATTTTATTTTATTAGTATTTTCTTGCAGTTATTTAGTGTAATGTTTTTCATCTTTTACTTCAATAAAAATGTCAAGTATAGCCTTTGCCATGCTTATTTTGCAACTACATGAGTTGCTATTTCAAAACAGAAAGTTTATTACTGTTGCAAAAATTCTCTATAAAAGTCAGAATGTGATAAAAGGTTCAAAAAAAATTCACGATAAGCTATGATAAGTTTTCTAGAGTGTGGTAAATTTTCAGAATTTTTTGAGTAAAAGAAGTATGGATCTTACTTCATCCTTTATAGACTATCCTGTTAGGCAGATTGTTGTTGTGTTTGCATTGTTTGCACATGTTTGCTTGCTTAATGATTCTATTTGAGGATAGGAGTATTAAATGTGTAGAGGCATTTACTATGGAATGTCGAATAATGATTTTAGTGATTTGTTACAGTATAGAATGATAAGGTTTTGCATTGGTTTATACTAACTTATCTCGCTGTTAACCAATATCCTAGCTCAAAATATATAAGTGAAGCACACAAAGCATTCTATAAAGCCATACTCAAAAGATTTAAGTGAAGCACAAAGAGCATTCTATAAATCCATACTCAAAATATTTAAGTGAAGCACAAAGATCATTCTATAAAGACATGAAGGACTATCTCAAACTAGCATAGTGCAGAAAGCAAAAGTAAAACACAACAGATGCATATCATGTGAACAAAACAAAAACCAAGGTATACTGATAATTGTTGAAGAATAAAGATGGGATGCCTTACGGGGCATCCCCAAGCTTAGATGCTTGAGTATCATTGAAATATTTATTTGTATCCCCAATCTTGAACATCCGCTTCTCCTTATTCTTCTCATATTGATAACTCCTCGATCTTCGAACACTTCATCCACACAAAACTTGACAAAACCCTTGTGAGATCCGTTAGTATAATAAAGCAAATCACTACCTTTTGGTACTGTTGTAAACTCATTCCAATTTTATATTACCGTTATATCTACTGTATTCCAACTTCACCATGGTTCATACCCCCCCGATACTACCCATAGATTCATTAAAATAAGCAAACAACACATAGAAAACAGAATCTGTCAAAAACAGGACAACCTATAGCAAGAAACTTCATATACTTATGTAACTCCAATTTTTTTGCAAAATTATGAAAAAAAATAAACAATTTGTATAGCAATATTGTGTAAAATTTTCAAAAACTTTTGACGTTCCACTAAAAAATGTAAATTCACGTACTACAGCCAAAGTTCATGTTTTTGCACCGCACAAACAAAACAAGCAATCTAATCATACTAAAGCCAAATCTTGGCACATTATTTTTTATAGTACAATGGATATACACATGGGAACAATCATTTTTGAGAAACTTCCATGAAAAATTCTACATTGTTGAAGGAAATATGCCCTAGAGGCAATAATAAAGTTATCATTTATTTCCTTATATCATGATAAATGTTTATTATTCATGCTAGAATTGTATTAACCGGAAACGTAATACTTGTGTGAATACATAGACAAACAAAGTGTCACTAGTATGCCTCTACTTGACTAGCTCGTTAATCGAAGATGGTTATGTTTCCTAACCATAGACATGAGTTGTCATTTGATTAACGGGATCACATCATTAGGAGAATGATGTGATTGACATGACCCATTCCATTAGCTTAGCACCCGATCGTTTAGTATGTTGCTATTGCTTTCTTCATGACTTATACATGTTCCTATTGTTGGGGAACGTTGCAGAAAACAAAAAAAATTCCTACGTTTCACCAAGATCAATCTATGGAGTCAACTAGCAATGAGAGGAGAGTGCATCTACATATGCTTGTAGATCGCGAGCGGAAGCGTTCAAGAGAACAGGGATGATGGAGTCGTACTCGCCGTGATCCAAATCACCGATGACCAAGTGCCGAACGGACGGCACCTCCGCGTTCAACACACGTACGGAGCGGATGACGTCTCCTCCTTCTTGATCCAGGAAGGGGGAAGGAGAGGTTGATGAAGATCCAGCAGCACGACGGCGTGGTGGTGGATGCAGCAGTGAACGCAGCAGGGCTTCGTCGAGCTTCTGCGAGAGGGAGAGGTGTAGCAGGGGAGAGGGAGGCGCCAAGACTTGAGGTCCGGATGCCCTCCCTCCCCCCCTTTATATAGGCCCCCTAGGGGGTGCGCCGGCCCTAGGAGATAGGATCTCCTAGGGGGGCGGCGGCCAAGGGGGTGGAGTACCCCCCAAGGCAAGTGGAGGCGCCCCCTCCCCTAGGGTTCCCAACCCTAGGCGCATGGGGGGCCCAAGGGGGGGCACACCAGCCCACTATGGGCTGGTTCCCCTCCCCACTTCAGCCCATGGGGCCCTCCAGGATGGGTGGCCCCACCCGGTGGACCCCCGGGACCCATCCGGTGGTCCCGGTACAATACCGGTGACCCCGAAACTTTCCCGATGGCCGAAACTACACTTCCTATATATGATTCTTCACCTCCGGGCAATTCCGGAACTCCTCGTGACGTCCAGGATCTCATCTGAGACTCCGAACAACTTTTGGATTACTACATACTCATATCTATACAACCCTAGCGTCACCGAACCTTAAGTGTGTAGACCCTACGGGTTCGGGAGACAAGCAGACATGACCGAGATGACTCTCTGGTCAATAACCAACAGCGGGATCTGGATACCCATGTTGGCTCCCACATGCTCCTCGATGATCTCATCGGATGAACCACGATGTCGAGGACCTAATCAATCCCGTACTCAATTCCCTTTGTCAATCGGTACGTTACTTGCCCGAGACTCGATCGTCGGTATCCCAATACCTTGTTCAGTCTCGTTACCGGCAAGTCACTTTACTCGTACCGTAATGCATGATCCCATGATCAACCACTTGATCACATTGAGCTCATTATGATGATGCATTACCGAGTGGGCCCAGAGATACCTCTCCATCATACGGAGTGACAAATCCCAGTCTCGATTCGTGCCAACCCAACAGACACTTTCGGAGATACCTGTAATGTACCTTTATAGTCACCCAGTTACGTTGTGACGTTTGGCACACCCAAGGCACTCCTATGGTATCCGGGAGTTGCACAATCTCATGGTCTAAGGAAATGATACTTGACATCCAGAAAAGCTACAGCAAACGAACTACACGATCTTTGTGCTATGCTTAGGTTTGGGTCTTGTCCATCACATCATTCTCCTAATGATGTGATCCCGTTATCAATGACATCCCCATGTCCATAGCCAGGAAACCATGACTATCTGTTGATCAACGGGCTAGTCAACTAGAGGCTCACTAGGGACACATTGTGGTCTATGTATTCACACATGTATTACGATTTCCAGATAATACAATTATAGCATGAATAATAGACAATTATCATGAACAAGGAAATATAATAATCATTTTATTATTGCCTCTATGGCATATTTTCAACAGTCTCCCACTTGCACTAGAGTCAATCATCTAGTTACATTGTGATGAATCGAACACCCATGGAATTCTGGTGTTGATCATGTTTTTCTCTAGGGAGAGGTTTAGTCAACGGATCTGCTACATTCAGGTCCGTATGTACTTTACAAATATCTATGTCTCCATTTTGAACACTTTCACGAATGGAGTTGAAGCGACGCTTGATATGCCTGGTCTTCCTGTGAAATCTGGGCTCCTTGGCAAGGGCAATAGCTCCAGTGTTGTCACAGAAGAGAGTCATCGGGCCCGACGCATTGGGTATGACTCCTAGGTCGGTAATGAACTCCTTCACCCAGACTGCTTCGTGTGCTGCCTCCGAGGCTGCCATGTACTCCGCTTCACATGTAGATCCCCGCCACACGCTTTGCTTGCAACTGCACCAGCTTACTGCCCCACCATTCAAAATATACACGTATCCGGTTTGTGACTTAGAGTCCCCAGATCTGTGTCGAAGCTAGCATCGACGTAACCCTTTACGACGAGCTCTTCGTCACCTCCATAAACGAGAAACATTTCCTTGGTCCTTTTCAGGTACTTCAGGATATTCTTGACCGCTGTCCAGTGTTCCATGCCGGGATTACTTTGGTACCTTCCTACCAAACTCATGGCAAGGTTTACATCAGGTCTGGTACACAGCATAGCATACATGATAGACCCTATGGCCGAGGCATAGGGGACGACACTCATCTTTTCTCTATCTTCTGCCGTGGTCGGGCATTGAGCCAAGCTCAATCTCGTACCTTGCAATACAGGCAAGAACCCCTTCTTTGACTGATCCATTTTGAACTTCTTCAAAATCTTGTCAAGGTACGTACTCTGTGAAAGACCAATGAGGCGTCTCGATCTATCTCTATAGATCTTGATGCCTAATATATAAGCAGCTTCTCCAAGGTCCTTCATTGAAAACCACTTGTTCAAATATGCCTTTATGCTTTCCAAGAATTCTATATCATTTCCCATCAACAGTATGTTATTCACATACAATATGAGAAATGCTACAGGAGCTCCCACTCACTTTCTTGTAAACGCAGGCTTCTCCATAAGTCTGCATAAACCCAAATGCTTTGATCATCTCATCAAAGCGAATGTTCCAACTCCGAGATGCTTGCACCAGCCCATAAATCGAGCGTTGGAGCTTGCACACCTTGTCAGCATTATTAGGATCGACAAAACCTTCTGGCTGCATCATATACAATTCCTCCTTAAGGAAACCATTAAGGAATGCCATTTTGACATTCATTTGCCATATCTCATAATCATAGAATGCGGCAATTGCTAACATGATTCGGACGGACTTCAGCTTCGCTACGGGTGAGAAAGTCTCATCGTAGTCAACCCCTTGAACTTGTCGATAACCCTTAGCGACAAGCCGAGCCTTATAGATGGTCACATTACCATCCGCGTCTGTCTTCTTCTTAAAGATCCATTTATTTTCTATGGCTCGCCGATCAACGGGCAAGTCAGTCAAAGTCCATACTTTGTTTTCATACATGGATCCTATCTCGGATTTCATGGCTTCCAGCCATTTGTCGGAATCCGGGCCCGCCATCGCTTCTTCATAGTTCGAAGGTTCACCGTTGTCTAACAACATGATTTCCAAGACAGGGTTGCCGTACCACTCTGGTGCGGAAAGTGTCCTTGTGGACCTATGAAGTACAGTAGCAACTTGATTTGAAGTTTCATGATCATCATCAACAACTTCCTCTCTAGTCGGTGCAGGCACCTCAGGAACATTTTCTTCAGCTGCGCCACTTACCGGTTCAAGAGGTAATACTTCATCAAGTTCTACCTTCCTCCCATTTATTTCTTTCTAGAGAAACTCCTTCTCTAGAAACGACCCATTCTTGGCAACAAAGATCCTGCCTTCGGATCTGAGGTAGAAGGTATACCCAACAGTTTCTTTAGGGTATCCTATGAAGACGCATTTTTCCGACTTGGGTTCGAGCTTTTCAGGTTGAAGTTTCTTGACATAAGCATCGCATCCCCAAACTTTTAGAAACGACAGCTTAGGTTTCTTCCCAAACCATAATTCATACGGTGTTGTCTCAATGGATTTTGATGGAGCCCTATTTAAAGTGAATGCGGCAGTCTCTAAAGCATAGCCCCAAAATGATAGCGGTAAATCGGTAAGAGACATCATAGATCGCACCATATCTAATAGAGTGCGATTACGACGTTCGGACACACCATTACGCTGAGGTGTTCCAGGCGGCGTGAGTTGTGAAACTATTCCACATTTTCTTAAGTGTGTGCCAAATTCGTGACTCAAGTATTCTCCCCCATGATCTGATCGCAAGAACTTGATTTTCCTGTCACGTTGATTCTCAACCTCACTCTGAAATTCCTTGAACTTTTCAAAGGTCTCAGACTTGTGTTTCATTAAGTAGACATACCCATATCTATTCAAGTCATCAGTGCGGGTGAGAACATAACGATAGCCACCGTGAGCCTCAACACTCATTGGACCGCACACATCAGTATGTATGATTTCCAATAAGTTGGTTGCTCGCTCCATTGTTCCTGAGAATGGAATCTTGGTCATTTTACCCATGAGGCATGGTTCGCACATGTCAAATGATTCGTAATCAAGAGACTCTAAAAGTCCATCTGCATGGAGCTTCTTCATGCGTTTGACACCTATGTGACCAAGGCGGCAGTGCCACAAGTATGTGGGACTATCATTATCAACCTTACATCTTTTGGTATTCACACTATGAATATGTGTAGCATTACGCTCGAGATTCATTAAGAATAAACCATTCACCATCGGAGCATGACCATAAAACATATCTCTCATATAAATAGAACAACCATTATTCTCGGATTTAAATGAGTAGCCATATCATATTAAACGAGATCCTGATACAATGTTCATGCTCAAAGTTGGCACTAAATAACAATTATTGAGGTTTAAAACTAATCCCGTAGGTAAATGTAGAGGTAGCATGCCGACGGCGATCACATCGACCTTGGAACCATTCCCGGCGCGCATCGTCACCTCGTCCTTCGCCAGTCTCCGCTTATTCTGCAGCTCCTGCTTTGAGTTACAGATGTGAGCAACCACACCGCTATCAAATACCCAGGAGCTACTACGAGTACTGGTAAGGTACACATCAATTACATATATATCACATATACGTTTTGTGATGCCGGCCTTCTTGTCTGCTAAGTATTTGCGGCAGTTCGGCTTCCAGTGACCACTTCCCTTGCAATAAAAGCACTCAGTCTCGGGCTTGGGTCCATTCTTTGGCTTCTTCCCGGCAGCTTGCTTACCGGGCACGGCAACTCCCTTGCCGTCCTTCTTGAAGTTCTTCTTACCCTTGCCTTTCTTGAACTTAGTGGTTTTATTCACCATCAACACTTGATGTTCCTTTTTGACTTCTACCTCTGCTGATTTCAGCATTGCAAATACTTCAGGAATGGTCTTTTCCATCCCCTACATATTGAAGTTCATCACAAAGCTCTTGTAGCTTGGTGGAAGCGACATGACCGAGACGACTCTCTGGTCAATAACCAACAGCGGGATCTGGATACCCATGTTTTCTCCCACATGCTCCTCGATGATCTCATCGGATGAACCACGATGTCAAGGACCTAATCAATCCCGTACTCAATTCCCTTTGTCAATCGGTACGTTACTTGCCCGAGACTCAATTGTCGGTATCCCAATACCTTGTTCAGTCTCATTACCGGCAAGTCACTTTACTCGTACCGTAATGGATGATCTTTACTCGTACCGTAATGGATGATCCCGTGATCAACCACTTGATCACATTGAGCTCATTATGATGATGCATTACCGAGTGGGCCCAGAGATACCTCTCCGTCATACGGAGTGACAAATCCCAGTCTCGATTCGTGCCAACCCAACAGACACTTTCGGAGATACCTGTAATGTACCTTTATAGTCACCCAGTTACGTTGTGACGTTTGGCACACCCAAGGCACTCCTACGGTATCCGGGAGTTGCACAATCTCATGGTCTAAGGAAATGATACTTGACATCCAGAAAAGCTACAGCAAACGAACTACACGATCTTTGTGCTATGCTTAGGTTTGGGTCTTGTCCATCACATCATTCTCCTAATGATGTGATCCCGTTATCAATGACATCCCCATGTCCATAGCCAGGAAACCATGACTATCTGTTGATCAACGGGCTAGTCAACTAGAGGCTCACTAGGGACACATTGTGGTCTATGTATTCACACATGTATTACGATTTCCGGATAATACAATTATAGCATGAATAATAGACAATTATCATGAACAAGGAAATATAATAATCTTTTATTATTGCCTCTAGGGCATATTTCCAACACCTATGACTATGAGATTATGCAACTCCCGTTTACCGGAGGAACACTTTGTGTGCTACCAAACGTCACAACGTAACTGGGTGATTATAAAGGTGCTCTACAGGTGTCTCCAAAGGTACATGTTGGGTTGGCGTATTTCGAGATTAGGATTTGTCGCTCCGATTGTCGGAGAGGTATCTTTGGGCCCTCTCGGTAATACACATCATTTAAGCCTTGCAAGCAATGCAACTAATAAGTTAGTTGCAAGATGATGTATTACGGAACGAGTAAAGAGACTTGCCGGTAACGAGATTGAGCTAGGTATTGAGATACCGACGGTCGAATCTCGGGCAAGTAACATACCGATGACAAAGGGAACAACGTATGTTGTTATGCGGTCTGACCGATAAAGATCTTCATAGAATATGTAGGAGCCAATATGAGCATCTAGGTTCCGCTATTGGTTATTGACCGGAGACGTGTCTCGGTCATGTCTACATTATTCTTGAACCCGTAGGGTCCACACGCTTAACGTTACGATGACAGTTTCATTATGAGTTTATATATTTTGATGTACGAAGGTTGTTCGGAGTCCCAGATGCGATTACGGACTTGACGAGGAGTTTCGAAATGGTCGAGACATAAAGATCGATATATTGGACGACTATATTTGGACATCAGAAAGGTTCCGGGTAAGATTGGGACAATACCGGATCACCGGGAGGTTATCGGAACCCCCCGGGAGGTATATGGGCCTTATTAGGCCTTAGTGGAAAGGAGGGGAAAGGAGCAAGGGAGGGGGCCCCCCCCCCCCCAAGCCCAATCCGAATTGGGAGGCGGGCCGCCCCCCCTTTCCTTCCTCACTCCTTCCTCTTCCTTCCCTCTCCTACTCCTAATAGGAAAAAGGGGAGTCCTACTCACGGTGGGAGTTGGACTCCCCCCCTTGGGCGCGCCACCCTCCTTGGCTGGCCCCCTCCTCCACTCCTTTATATACGGGGCAGGGGGCACCCCAGAGACACAACAATTGATCATTGATCTCTTAGCCGTGTGCGGTGCCCCCCTCCACCATAATCCTCGATAATATTGTAGCGGTGCTTAGGCGAAGCCCTGCGATGGTAGAACATCAAGATAGTGACCACGCCGTCGTGCTGACGGAACTCATCCCCGACACTTTGCTGGATCGGAGTCTGGGGATTGTCATCGAGCTGAACGTGTGCAAAAACTCGGAGGTGTCATAGTTTCGGTGCTTGATCGGTCGGGCCGTGAAGACGTATGACTACATCAACCGTGTTGTTATAATGCTTCCGCTTCCGGTCTACGAGGGTACGTAGACAACACTCTCCCCTCTCGTTGTTGTGCATCACCATGATCTTGCATGTGCGTAGGAAATTTTTTGAAATTACTACGTTCCCCAACAGTGGCATTCGAGCCTAGGTTTTATGTGTTGATGTTATATGCACGAGTAGAACACAAGTGAGTTGTGGGCGATATAAGTCATACTGCTTACCAGCATGTTATACTTTGGTTCGGCGGTATTGTTGGATGAAGCGGCCCGGACCGACATTACGTGTACGCTTATGCGAGACTAGTTCTACCGACGTGCTTTGCACACAGGTGGCTCGCGGGTGTCAGTTTCTCCAACTTTAGTTGAACCGAGTGTGGCTACGCCCGGTCCTTGCGAAGGTTAAAATAGCACCAACTTGACAAACTATCATTGTGGTTTTTGATGCGTAGGTAAGATTGGTTCTTGCTAAGCCCGTAGCAGCCACGTAAAACTTGCAACAAACAAAGTAGAGGACATCTAACTTGTTTTTGCAGGGCATGTTGTGATGTGATATGGTCAAGGCATGATGCTAAATTTTATTGTATGAGATGATCATGTTTTGTAACCAAGTTATCGGCAACTGGCAGGAGCCATATGGTTGTCGCTTTATTGTATGCAATGCAATCGCCCTGTAATGCTTTACTTTATCACTAAGTGGTAGCGATAGTCGTAGAAGCATAAGATTGGCGAGACGACAACGATGCTACGATGGAGATCAAGGTGTTGCGCCGGTGATGATGGTGATCATGACGATGCTTCGGAGATGGAGATCACAAGCACAAGATGATGATGGCCATACCATATCACTTATATTGATTGCATGTGATGTTTATCTTTTATGCATCTTATCTTGCTTTGATTGATGGTAGCATTATAAGATGATCTCTCACTAAATTTCAAGATAAAAGTGTTCTCCCTGAGTATGCACCATTGCCAAAGTTCGTCGTGCCCAGACACCACGTGATGATTGGGTGTGATAAGCTCTACGTCCATCTACAACGGGTGCAAGCCAGTTTTGCACACGCAGAATACTCAGGTTAAACTTGACGAGCCTAGCATATGCAGATATGACCTCGGAACACTGAGACCGAAAGGTCGAGCGTGAATCATATAGTAGATATGATCAACATAGTGATGTTCACCATTGAAAACTACTCCATTTCACGTGATGATCGGTTATGGTTTAGTTGATTTGGATCACGTGATCACTTAGAAGATTAGAGGGATGTCTTTCTAAGTGGGAGTTCTTAAGTAATATGATTAATTGAACTTAAATTTATCATGAACTTAGTACCTGATAGTATCTTGCTTGTTTATGTTTGATTGTAGATAGATGGCCCGTGTTGTTGTTCCGTTGAATTTTAATGCGTTCCTTGAGAAAGCAAAGTTGAAAGTTGATGGTAGCAATTATACAGACTGGGTCCGTAACTTGAGGATTATCCTCATTGCTGCACAGAAAAAATACGTCCTGGAAGCACCGCTGGGTGCCAGGCCTGCTGCTGATGCAACTGACGACATTAAGAATGTCTGGCAGAGCAAAGCTGATGACTACTCGATAGTTCAATGTGCCATGCTTTACGGCTTAGAACCGGGTCTTCAACGACGTTTTGAACGTCATGGAGCATATGAGATGTTCCAGGAGTTGAAGCTAATATTTCAAGCAAATGCCCAGATTGAGAGATATGAAGTCTCCAATAAGTTCTATAGCTGCAAGATGGAGGAGAACAGTTCTGTCAGTGAGCATATACTAAAAATGTCTGGGTATAATAATCACTTGATTCAACTGGGAGTTAATCTTCCGGATGATTGCGTCATTGACAGAATTCTCCAATCACTTCCACCTAGCTACAAGAGCTTCATGATGAACTATAATATGCAAGGGATGGATAAGACAATTCCCGAGCTCTTCGCAATGCTAAAAACTATGGAGGTAGAAATCAAGAAGGAGCATCAAGTGTTGATGGTCAACAAGACCACTAGTTTCAAGAAAAAGGGCAAGGGGAAGAAGAAGGGGAACTTCAAGAAGAACAGCAAGCAAGTTGCTGCTCAGGAGAAGAAACCCAAGTCTAGACCTAAGCCTGAAACTGAGTGCTTCTACTGCAAGCAGACTGGTCACTGGAAGCGGAACTGCCCCAAGTATTTGGCGGATAAGAAGGATGGCAAGGTGAACAAAGGTATATGTGATATACATGTTATTGATGTGTACCTTACTAGAGCTCGCAATAGCACCTGGGTATTTGATACTGGTTCTGTTGCTAATATTTGCAACTCGAAACAGGGACTACGGATTAAGCGAACATTGGCGAAGGACGAGGTGACGATGCGCGTGTGAAATGGTTCCAAAGTCGATGTGATCGCGGTCGGCACGCTACCTCTACAT
The DNA here is from genome assembly GCF_003073215.2 of Triticum urartu. NCBI lineage: Eukaryota > Viridiplantae > Streptophyta > Magnoliopsida > Poales > Poaceae > Triticum > Triticum urartu. The sequence goes on from NC_053026.1 coordinate 527,800,089, forward strand.
CTACCATCGGGATTAGTATTAGACCTAAATAATTGTTATTTGGTGCCAGCGTTGAGAATGAACATTATATCTGGATCTTGTTTGATGCGAGACGGTTATTCATTTAAATCAGAGAATAATGGTTGTTCTATTTATATGAGTAATATCTTTTATGGTCATGCACCCTTGAAGAGTGGTCTATTTTTGATGAATCTCGATAGTAGTGATACACATATTCATAATGTTGAAGCCAAAAGATGCAGAGTTGATAATGATAGTGCAACTTATTTGTGGCACTGCCGTTTAGGTCATATCGTTGTAAAGCACATGAAGAAACTCCATACTGATGGACTTTTGGAACCACTTGATTATGAATCACTTGGTACTTGCGAACCATGCCTCATGGGCAAAATGACTAAAACGCTGTTCTCCGGTACTATGGAGAGAGCAACAGATTTGTTGGAAATCATACATACAGATGTATGTGGTCCAATGAATGTTGAAGCTCGTGGCGGATATCGTTATTTTCTCACCTTCACAGATGATTTAAGCAGATATGGGTATATCTACTTAATGAAACATAAGTCTGAAACATTTGAAAAGTTCAAAGAATTTCAGAGTGAAGTTGAAAATCATCGTAACAACAAAATAAAGTTTCTACGATCTGATCATGGAGGAGAATATTTGATTTACGAGTTTGGTTTACATTTGAAACAATGCGGAATAGTTTCGCAACTCACGCCACCCGGAACACCACACCGTAATGGTGTGTCCGAACGTCATAATCGTACTTTACTTGATATGGTGCGATCTATGATGTCTCTTACAGATTTACCGCTATCTTTTTGGGGTTATGCTTTAGAGACGGCCGCATTCACGTTAAATAGGGCACCATCAAAATCCGTTGAGACGACGCCTTATGAACTATGGTTTGGCAAGAAACCAAAGTTGTCTTTTCTGAAAGTTTGGGGCTGCGATGCTTATGTCAAAAAGCATCAACCTGATAAGCTCGAACCCAAATCGGAGAAATGTGTCTTCATAGGATACCCGAAGGAGACTGTTGGGTACACCTTCTATCATAGATCCGAAGGCAAGACATTTGTTGCTAAGAATGGATCCTTCCTAGAGAAGGAGTTTCTCTCGAAAGAAGTGAGTGGGAGGAAAGTAGAACTTGATGAGGTAACTGTACCTGCTCCCTTATTGGAAAGTAGTACATCACAGAAACCGGTTTCTGTGACACCTACACCAATTAGTGAGGAAGCTAATGATGATGATCATGAAACTTCAGAACAAGTTACTACTGAACCTCGTAGATCAACTAGAGTAAGATCCGCACCAGAGTGGTACGGTAATCCTGTTCTGAAAGTCATGCTACTAGATCATGATGAACCTACGAACTATGAAGAAGCAATGGTAAGACCAGATTCCGCAAAATGGCTTGAAGCCATGAAATCTGAGATGGGATCCATGTATGAGAACAAAGTGTGGACTTTGGTTGACTTGCCCAATGATCGGCAAGAAATTGAAAATAAATGGATCTTCAAGAAGAAGACTGACGCTGACGGTCATGTTACTGTCTACAAAGCTCGACTTGTCGCAAAAGGTTTTCGACAAGTTCAAGGAATTGACTATGATGAGACCTTCTCACCCGTAGCGATGCTTAAGTCTGTCCGAATCATGTTAGCAATTGCCGCATTTTATGATTATGAAATTTGGCAGATGGATGTCAAAACTGCATTCCTGAATGGATTTCTGGAAGAAGAGTTGTATATGATGCAGCCGGAAGGTTTTCTCGATAAAAAAGGAGCTAACAAAGTGTGCAAGCTCCAGTGATCCATTTATGGACTGGTGCAAGCATCTCGGAGTTGGAATAAACGCTTTGATAGTGTGATCAAAACATTTGGTTTTGTACAGACTTTTGGAGAAGCCTGTATTTACAAGAAAGTGAGTGGGAGCTCTGTAGCATTTCTGATATTATATGTGGATGACATATTGCTAATCAGAAATGATATAGAATTTCTGGATAGCATAAAGGGATACTTGAATAAGAGTTTTTCAATGAAAGACCTCGGTGAAGCTGCTTACATATTGGGCATTAAGATCTATAGAGATAGATCAAGACGCTTAATTGGACTTTCACAAAGCACATACCTTGACAAAGTTTTGAAGAAGTTCAAAATGGATCAAGCAAAGAAAGGATTCTTGCCTGTGTTACAAGGTGTGAAGTTGAGTAAGACTCAATGCCCGACCACTGCAGAAGATAGAGAGAAAATGAAAGATGTTCCCTATGCTTCAGCCATAGGCTCTATCATGTATGCAATGTTGTGTACCAGACCTGATGTGTGCCTTCCTATAAGTCTAGCAGGGAGGTACCAAAGTAATGCAGGAGTGGATCACTGGACAACGGTCAAGAACATCCTGAAATACCTGAAAAGAACTAAGGATATGTTTCTCGTATATGGAGGTGACAAGGAGCTCATCGTAAATGGTTACGTTGATGCAAGCTTTGACACTGATCCGGACGATTCTAAATCGCAAACCGGATACGTATTTACATTAAACGGTGGAGCTGTCAGTTGGTGCAGTTCTAAACAAAGCGTCGTGGCGGGATCTACATGTGAAGCGGAGTACATAGCTGCTTCGGAAGCAGCAAACGAAGGAGTCTGGATGAAGGAGTTCATATCCGATCTAGGTGTCATACCTAGTGCATCGGGTCCAATGAAAATCTTTTGTGACAATACTGGTGCAATTGCCTTAGCAAAGGAATCCAGATTTCACAAGAGAACCAAGCACATCAAGAGACGCTTCAATTCCATCCGGGTTCTAGTCCAGGTGGGAGACATAGAGATTTGCAAGATACATATGGATCTGAATGTAGCAGACCCATTGATTAAGCCTCTTCCACGAGCAAAACATGATCAGCACCAAGGCTCCATGGGTGTTAGAATCATTACTGTGTAATCTAGATTATTGACTCTAGTGCAAGTGGGAGACTGAAGGAAATATGCCCTAGAGGCAATAATAAAGTTATTATTTATTTCCTTATATCATGATAAATGTTTATTATTCATGCTAGAATTGTATTAACCGGAAACGTAATACTTGTGTGAATACATAGACAAACAAAGTGTCACTAGTATGCCTCTACTTGACTAGCTCGTTAATCGAAGATGGTTATGTTTCCTAACCATAGACATGAGTTGTCATTTGATTAACGGGAGCACATCATTAGGAGAATGATGTGATTGACATGACCCATTCCATTAGCTTAGCACCCGATCGTTTAGTATGTTGCTATTGCTTTCTTCATGACTTATACATGTTCCTATGACTATGAGATTATGCAACTCCCGTTTACCGGAGGAACACTTTGTGTGCTACCAAACGTCACAACGTAACTGGGTGATTGTAAAGGTGCTCTACAGGTGTCTCCAAAGGTACATGTTGGGTTGGCGTATTTTGAGATTAGAATTTGTCACTCCGATTGTCGGAGAGGTATCTCTGGGCCCTCTCGGTAATACACATCACTTAAGCCTTGCAAGCAATGCAACTAATAAGTTAGTTGCAAGATGATGTATTACGGAACGAGTAAAGAGACTTGCCGGTAACGCGATTGAACTAGGTATTGAGATATCGACAATCGAATCTCGGGCAAGTAACATACCGATGACAAAGGGAACAACGTATGTTGTTATGCGGTCTGACCGATAAAGATCTTCGTAGAATATGTAGGAGCCAATATGAGCATCCAGGTTCCGCTATTGGTTATTGACCGGAGACGTTTCTCGGTCATGTCTACATTGTTCTCGAACCCGTAGGGTCCGCACGCTTAACGTTACGATGATAGTTTCATTATGAGTTTATATATTTTGATGTACCGAAGGTTGTTCGGAGTCCCGGATGTGATCACGGACTTGACGAGGAATCTCGAAATGGTCCAGACATAAAGATCGATATATTGGACGACTATATTTGGACACCGGAAAGGTTCCGGGTAAGATTGGGACAATACCGGATCACCAGGAGGTTATCGGAACCCCCCGGGAGGTATATGGGCCTTATTAGGCCTTAGTGGGAAGGAGGGGAAAGGAGCAAGGGAGGCCCCCCCCAAGCCCAATCCGAATTGGGAGGGGGGCCGGCCCCCCTTTCCTTCCTCCCTCCTTCCTCTTCCTTCCCTCTCCTACTCCTAATAGGAAAAAGGGGAGTCCTACTCCCGGTGGGAGTTGGACTCCCCCCCTTGGGCGCGCCACCCTCCTTGGCCGGCCCCCTCCTCCACTCCTTTATATACAGGGGCAGGGGGGCACCCCAGAGACACAACAATTGATCATTGATCTCTTAGCTGTGTGCGGTGCCCCCTCCACCATAATCCTCGATAATATTGTAGCGGTACTTAGGCGAAGCCCTGCGACAGTAGAACATCAAGATCGTCACCACGCCGTCGTGCTGACGGAACTCATCCCCGGCACTTTGCTGGATTGGAGCCCGGGGATCGTCATCAAGCTGAACGTGTGCAAAAACTCGGAGGTGCCGTAGTTTCGGTGCTTGATCGGTCGGGCCGTGAAGACGTACGACTACATCAACCGCGTTGTTATAACGCTTCCGCTTCCGGTCTACGAGGGTACGTAGACAACACTCTCCCCTCTCGTTGCTGTCCATCACCATGATCTTGCGTGTGCGTAGGAAATTTTTTGAAATTACTACGTTCCCCAACAATTGTTTCCATGATCATGAACACAAGTGTTCAAGGTCGACCCTCACTTCTCCAATGCATAACATTCGAATCAATTCTCTTTTTGAAAAAGTTTTGAAGCATAAGAGGCAAATATTTTTTATATATATTTTGCATTATTTTAAAAAAATGTTTGTTTCCCCCACAACTAAAGAAAACAAAATCTACTTAGTGAATAAAGCAAACGAGCATACACAAAAAAATTAACCCACGTTATTGCTCCCCGGCAACGGCGCCAGAAAAGACCTTGATAATCCCCAAGTGCAAGGAATCATCGTAGCAATTTCCAAAGGTGGAGGTGATAAGTATGGAGTGTCGAACCCACAAGGAGCTAAAGGTAAGATCAATATTCTCTCAAGTCCTATCTGCCACTGATACGACTCTACGTACACCGAACGTTTGCTTCCATCTAGAAACAAGAAATAGAACTACGTTGTGGGTATAAAGAGAATAGCTTTGCATGATATCGGAGAACTAAAATAAAAATAGGTGTTGTTAACATAAATTTAGAATATATTAGTATATATTATAAATAGAGAGTGTGTAATAATGATGGATTGGTGTGCGGAATTATCCTAGGCAATTGTTAACAAGATCGGTAATCATTATTGCAATTTTATATGAGGGAGAGGCATAAGATAACATACTTTCTCTACTTGGATCATATGCACTTATGATTGAACCCTAGCAAGCATCCGCAACTACTAAAGATCATTAAGGCTATACCCAACCATGGCATTAAAGTATCAAGTCCCCTTTATCCCATACGCAACAACCACCTTACTCGGGTTTAAACTTCTGTCACTCTAGCAACCCACTATAAGCGAATCATGAACGTATTGCAACACCCTATAGAGGGAATCCTTCACATGTGCGTGGCACGGAAGGCACCATAGGGCAGCACCAAAATAAAACATACAACTCGAACCAATCTAAATCATCAATAAACCCAAAACACAAAAGAAATCTACTCAAAACATCATAGGATGGCAACACATCATTGGATCATAATATGTGCCATAAAGCACCATGTTCAAGTAGGGGATTACAGTGGGGTGTGGGAGAGTGGGCCGCTTAAAAGAGATGAGGAAGGTGATGAAGATGATCACCGCGGCGATGGTTCCCCCGGCAGCACTCTGGCGCCACCGAGAGAGAGGAGGAGAGGGTCTCCCCCTTGTACTTCCTCTTCCATGGCCTCCCCCTAGATGGGGACAGGTTCTCCCTCTAGTCCTTGCCCTCCATGGTGATGATGGCCCCTGTCGGTGTCAAAACCGGCGGATCTCGGGTAGGGGGTCCCGAACTGTGCGTCTAGGCTGGATGGTAACAGGAGGCAAGGGACACGAAGTTTTACCCAGGTTTGGGCCCTCTTGATGGAGGTAAAACCCTACGTCCTGCTTGATTAATATTGATGATATGGGTAGTACAATAGTAGGTCTACCACGAGATCAGAGAGGCTAAACCCTAGAAGCTAGCCTATGGTATGATTGTTGTTCTGTATGTTGTCCTACGGACTAAAACCCTCCGGTTTATATAGACACCGGAGAGGGTTAGGGTTACACAAAGTTGGTTACAATGGTAGGAGATCTACATATCCGTATCGCCAAGCTTGCCTTCCACGCCAAGGAAAGTCCCTTCCAGACACGGGACGAAGTCTTCAATCTTGTATCTTCATAGTCCAGGAGTCCGGCTGAAGGTATAGTCCGGCCACCCGGACACGCCCTAATCCAGGACTCCCTCAGTAGCCCCTGAACCAGACTTCAATGGAGACGAGCCCGGCGCGCATATTGTCTTCGGCATTGCAAGGCGGGTTCCTCCTCCAAGTACTTCATAGAAGATTTTGAACAAAAAGATAGTGTCCGGCTCTGCAAAATAAGTTTCCACATATTGCCATAGAGAGAATAATTTTTACACAAATCTAATCTGCTGACGTATTCCATAGTGTGACATCGCACCACGGCCAAGCCTTTATTCGAATCATTTTATTATCCCACCTCAGCGTGTCATGCGAGGCAGTTTCCTTGGCACGTCTCGTCGAAGCAGAGATCGTGTCCCCTTATTCCGGGATTCTCATCAATACGGGCGTGGGTAACCCAACTGCGCCATTGATTACGGCGCTTGGAGATAAGAGACTTTTACCAGGCTGGTGGGGACACGTAGTTGCGTCCATCCATATAAGGGGATAAGGATCCACCTTTTCACCTACGCCTTCTTCCTCCTTTGCCTATCCATTTTCGCGCACTCGAGCTCCAGCGCCCAAGTCCGCACTCCCCACCTCAACCTTCTCCAGCCATGTCTGGAGCGGGAGGCAAGTGGATGGTCTCCTCCGTCACGGAGGGACACATAAAAAAACTGAGGAAGGCCGGATACTTGTCTAACGACATCGCGTGCCGGCTTCCCGAAGAGGGGCAGCTCCTCCCCACCCCAAGGCCCCATGAGAGGGTAGTGTTCCTTCCCCACTTCCTCCGCGGACTGGGCTTTCCTATCCACCCATTCATCCGGGGACTCATGTTCTACTACGGCCTGGATTTCCATGATCTGGCCCCAAACTTCATTCTCAACATCTCGGTGTTTATCGTCGTGTGCGAGGCTTTCCTCCACATCCGCCCCCATTTCGGCCTATGGCCCAATACTTTCAATGTCAAGCCGAAGGTGGTGCGCGGCAACCAGTCGGAGTGCGGAGGCGCCATGGTGGGCAATATGCCCAACATCTTATGGCTCGAAGGCTCCTTTGTGGAGATCCTGAAGGGGTGGCAATTGGGGTGGTTTTACATCACCGAGCCGCGTGACCCTGAGTGGGTCGCAGCCCCCGAGTTCCGATCCGGACCCCCAACGCGGCGCACGTCCTGGAAAGAGACGGGCCTGTCGTGGGGCAGCAAAGGAGAGGTGACTGGGCTGCAAACATGCATCCAAACCCTGGTGAACAAGCAGCTCAAGCTTGTCAACGTAGTCCAGGTTATGCTCATCCGCCGGATCCTCCCGTGTCAACAACGGGCCTTCAATCTGTGGGAGTTCAACCCGGCGCAGCACCGAACTCTGAGCAGGCTCTTCGACACGACGTACGAAGATGCCTGGAAGGTGCTTTTCAAGGGCGCCGAGGCTCCCGCATCCACTACCAAGGATTGCGGATTCAGCGTGCAGCGTCACGCTAGCGCGGTAAGTTGTTTGTACCTTTTACAGGGTATTAGTTTTCCATAGTTTAACTCTATGCGAGATCTAAGCTCCCTTACCTTTGGCAGGATTGGCAGGCGAAGTCCGGACAGATCGACTGTCCGGCTCCTTTGCCCGAAGACCTAGCCGATGCCCGCTTGGCGAAGCTGCTGGTTCTGGCACCCTATGTGGTGCCGGAGAAGAAGGCCACGGGGACTCGAAAAAGTGCCGGTGCCAGGAGGTGTCGGGTTCATCATCCGACGGCTCCAAGGCGCATTCCTCCCGTGAAGACGAGGAGGAGGAAGAAGAGACCTCTCCCCCTCCAACGGGGGGAGAGAAGAAAAGGAAGGTCGCCCTCACTGGGGAGGCCGAAGGGTCCAAGAAGGGGAAAATCCTTCCTCCGGACTACTCCACCAACGCCGACGACGACGGAGAGGAGTGGCCGCTCAGGGCCATGCCCCTGGCGAAATCGTAAGTATCCGGATACCAGAGTAATTCATAGTATTCCTTTATTGCACAGCTTTCCCTTATGTCGAATATGATTATGCAGCCCACCCAAAGACCGGCTCGACGCGTTGTCGAGTGGTTCACTGGACTCGTCGGATGTGAATTAGCTACCTCCCCCCGCCCAACGGACGACGCCGAAGTTTTGTCCCAACAGGTTCCAAGCCAGGAGGAGGTGGTCCTGGAGGCACCACAAGGCGACCTCCCGGACTCGAGGAGTAAAGGGGATAAAACCCCCAGGGCTCCAAGTCCGGCTTTAGGTCGGACACCGCTCCAGAACCTTCAAAGGTTCCAGAGTCCGGCGGGTGACCTCCTTCCAAGAGGAGCAAGCCCACCGTGCCGGTGACCCCCGTCCAACCGGAGGCGCCAGACAATCTGTTGGAGGTGCTCAAAGGCGCCTCCATCGACGAGGAGCACCGCACCATTATGAGTGCGGTGGTCCAGAAGGTTCAGTTCGCCAAGAGCGGACTGACTGAAGCTTGTGCTAGCCTTTTAACAGGCTTTAAGGTAAGTAAAGAATGTGTAAATAATATTACCGCATAGACAGTAGCCTCTGATGCTCTGTTTGGCGTTCGAGAAGAAAAGCTGAATAGAGGATCAAATAAAATTCGCAGGAGTCTAGTAAAAAGGAGTCAATATGCGTATGCAGGCTTCTCTGCTGGCGTCCACCGCACTGACTGCAGAAGTGGACACGCTAAAGCAGAACCTCGAGTAGTCCGAGCAAGAGCTCGGGCGTGCCAAGAAGCAGCTCGAGGACAAGGAAGGTAAGAAATACCTTGTTTAAATATATAAAAAAAGGTGCAATTGCAAAAAATGACAGGATTATTGTGGCTATTGTAGGGGCCACCTCTGAGGTGGCGACCCTTAAGCAAGCGCTGTTCGAGGCCGGGAAGAGGGCGGCCACGGAGCGCACCGAGTGGGAGAAGTATGAGGCCCAGGTTGGCAAGGTGCGGCAAGAGCTCCAGGCTTTCATGAAAAAACATGAGAGTTTGGAGCTTGACTCAAAGACGCGAGCGTTCGAGCTCGCGGTAGCTATTGAAAATGCCAAGTCTGCCAAGGCCGAATCCCAGAAGACCCTCCAGGAGTTGGATGCGGTGAAAAAGATAGCGGCAGGTAAGGCATTCTTTCTGCAAAGCAAACACATAAAACGTGAGTTACTTGTTACTTACCCGAATCTGGAGCTCTCCAGGAGCATTCGCAGATCTTCCACGTAGCGTGTCCGATGCCGCCGCATTCTATCAGCTGAGCAGGGCAGCTCGACAGAGAAGGTGTTCTGGTCTCATTATGTTGAGGCCGGATACCCCGTGCCCCTGAGCGACCAGCTGAAGCAACTGGTCGAGCTCCACAAGGCGGCCGAACCGGCCATGAAGGGCCTCATAGTTCGGCTGTGGCCTGGAGAGGCTCTGCCTGGGAGCTATTTCGGGCTAGTGCGGCGGCTGGTGGGGGCCTGTCCAAGGCTCGAAGTCATCAAGCGCTCCGTCTGCATTGAAGGTGCCCGTAGGGCCCTTGCCCGTGCTAAGGTGCACTGGGGCAAGCTGGATGCTGAGAAGCTTGTGAAGGACGGGCCACCGCCAGGGAAAGAGCATCGCAAGCCCGAGAATTATTATAAGGATGTTCTAAAGGGTGCCCGCCTTATGGCGGATGAATGTTCCAGGGATGTAATTTTTGAGTAAAACTCGCTTGTTTTGTCCTGTGCGCTGAAAACTTGTTCATATGCGCTAAGCAATGCTGTTGGAATTTAAAATATTACCTTCTGTGCGGCTGTTTATCAATTCTGAGAGATGGCGAGTCGTCGGCTTCTGCCCCCGTGCCGCTAGTGCTGGGGTGTTCGGGGATAAACCTGAGCGCTCTTTTTCCCGTGTTTGGGTCCTTCGAGGGAGGCGCTCAGCACAACGAACAAGGCAATCGGACTATAATGCGTGAACACTCTCACTTAGCCATAGAATTCTATAATTTTAAATTTCGATGAAGCCCCTAGTATTCGGAAGACCGAGTTCGGGGCGCTATCCACGCCTTGGCCGGACAGAGCCGACTCCTCGCTCTAAGCGGCATAAGTCTTTAGGGACTCGAAAAACCTCTCGAACAGCGACCAGCTCTCGCTTCATCATGACAGTCAGTTTTAGCTTTCTCTACTGAGGTGCTCGACCCAGCTCAACTGGCACACAATCGCAGTAGTTCTCCTAGTGCTACCTTAGCCGACATAGCGGAACGTAAGGCACCAAAACATAGGAGCCGGGCAAACCCAACTATTGACCCAAGACATGATTCGGAGCCGATGCATATAATGTTATAAGTTCGGGGTGCCGCACTTGTTAAAGTGTCCGGACTTCGCACACCATATTGAGGGGTACTAAAGCCCTTGGCGTATTTTGGCCGTACCAAAGTGTACGGGGGCAACATGTCGTTAAGGAACATATATTTGTAAAAAAAGAGTAATGCAAAAATAGACAAAAGCGATGCATTGTTTATTAAAAAGGGCTACGATCAAAGCAGAACGATACAAATAATGCGATAAGCAAAAGGTTGGACTATTTATCATATCCGTTCCAGGGGCAGACTGCGGAATGGTATGCGAAACAGGTATACTGCTCGTGATAGAGACCACCTGGGAGTTCCGTAATGCGGCATGGCTTGTCTGCTTCCCTGGTTCTTGCATCGTTTGTGCGGCAATTGAACTGCCGAACAGGCCTTCCGAAGAATGGAGTCCTGAAGTAAGAGAAAATTAAAAAATCGGCAGCCCCTGGTGCGGTTTAAGCCGTGTTTCGGGCGTGTCGTGATGGTGCCCCTCCCCCTGTACCCATGGTATTTTTAGAGCGTAGTTATGTACGTGAAGCACTGGTGTCGCATTTTTGCGAGGGCTGGGGTTGGGGCCACATTGGTGCGCCTGCTCGGAACGTGCCAAGCGGTCTTGTTGTAGGTTACTCCGGGCGCGCTTGACGGTGTCCGGACGTTTAATGGCCGGACTGGAGAACTGCCTGGAGAGGCTGCTTTGTACTTCCGCTGCAAGGGCCGCCGTGTGCTCCTCCGTTCGGAGGGAGCGTTCGGTGTTTCCATTGACCGTAATTACTCCTTGAGGGCCTGGCATCTTGAGCTTAAGGTATGCGTAGTGCGGTACCGCATTGCACTTGGCGAATGCAGTTCGCCCGAGCAGTGTGTGATAGCCACTGCGGAATGGGACTATGTCGAAGATTAACTCCTCGCTTCAGAAATTATCCGGAGATCCGAAGACCACTTCAAGTGTGACTGAGCCTGTACAGTTGGCCTCTACACCTGGTATTACGCCTTTAAAGGTCATTTTGGTGGGCTTAATCCTCGAGGGATCTATGCCCATTTTCCGCACTATATCCTGGTAAAGCAGGTTCAGGCTGCTGCCGCCGTCCATAAGGACTCTAGTGAGATGAAATCCGTCAATAATTGGGTCTAGAACCAATGCGGCGAATCCGCCATGACGGGTGCTAGTGGGATGGTCCCTTCGATCAAAGGTGATCGGGCAGGAGGACCATGGGTTGAACTTTGGGGCGACTAGCTCTACCGCGTATACGTCCCTTAACGCGCGCTTCCGCTCCCTCTTGGGGATGTGGGTTGCATATATCATGTTCACCGTCCGCACTTGTGGGGGAAAACCCTTCTGTCCCCTGTTGTTCGGCGGCCGGGGCTCTTCATCGTCATCGCTATGCAGCCCCTTGTCTTTATTTTCAGCATTTAACTTGCCTGCCTGCTTGAACACCCAACAATCCCTGTTGGTGTGATTGGCCGGCTTTTCGGGGGTGCCATGTATCTGGCACAAGTGGTCGAGTATTCGGTCCAAACTGGACGGGCCCCTAGGATTTCTTTTGAATGGCTTTTTCCGCTGACCGGATTTATAGCCTCTGAATCCGGCATTAACTGCTGTATCCTCAGCATTGTCGCCGTTAATGCGGCGCTTCTGCTTGTTGCGACGTGACCTGCCACTACTGTCCCTGGTATCCGAATTACCAGGGTTCTTGGTCATATTATTGCTACGAGCAAGCCAGTTGTCTTCTCCCGCGCAAAAGCGGGTCATGAGTGTCGTGAGTGCTGCCATAGATTTCAGCTTTTCCTGTCCAAGGTGCCGGGCAAGCCACTCATCACGGATATTGTGCTTGAAGGCTGCTAGGGCCTCTGCGTCCGGACAGTCGACTATTTGATTTTTCTATGTTAGGAACCGTGTCCAGAATTGCCTGACCGATTCCTCTAGCTGCTGAATTACGTGGCTTAGGTCATCGGCGTCTGGTGGTCGCACATAAGTGCCCTGGAAATTGTCGAGGAATGCGGCTTCCAGGTCCTCCCAACAACTGATTGATCCTGCTGGCAAGCTGTTAAGCCAATGTCGAGTTGGTCCTTTAAGCTTGAGTGGGAGGTATTTGATGGCATGGAGATCATCGCCGCGGGCCATGTGGATATGAAGGAGATAATCCTCGATCCATACCGCAGGATCTGTTGTGCCATCGTATGATTCGATGTTTACGGGTTTGAAACCCTCGGGGATTTGATGATCCATTACTTCGTCTGTGAAGCATAGTGGGTGTGCGGCGCCTCTGTACTGGGCTATATCACGATGTAGCTCCAATGAGCTTTGTCTACTATGTTCGGCCCTACCGGATTTGTGTCTGGCGTGACGGTTATCGTCTCGAGTCGTGGGGCGCCCACGCGATCCGTAGATCGATCTTGTTTGCCTTGCCTTGTCCTCCAACATATCTCGCAGGTCTGGCGCATTTTCCTGTGCCTTGGTACGGGGTGCGGCTTGAGTGGAGGGCCGAGAGGCCTCTCTGTCGCGGCCACGAGGTGGCCGGTCGGCCGTATCAAGTGCTGGTGATGTAGGTTTAAGTGCTTCCTCCTCTAATCGGGGTAGCAACCTGCGCTTTGGGTAGCTCTTGGAGGGGCGTTCGAGTTTATGCTCTTCGGCCGCAAGGACTTCAGTCCATCTATCGACTAGAAAATCTTGATCAGCTCTAAGTTGTTGCTGTTTTTTCTTGAGGCTTCTTGCCATGGCCATAAGCCTGCGTTGAAAACGCTCTTGCTCGACGGGATCCTCTGGCACGACGAATTCGTCGTTGTCGAGGCTTGCCTCGTCTTCGGAGGGAGGCATATAATTATCGTCCTTGACCTCTCTGTCTGCCGCTCTCTCATGAGGGCTGGCTTCTCCATCCTCCTGTGCTGAATCTTGCTGGAGGGGGTTTTCTTTGGCACTCTCTAGAGTATTATTATCTCCCGTGCTGGAACCACCGTATTTGCTTTGGCAGGATTTTGAGCGGCTTCGCTGACACCGGCGCTTAGGCTGTTTCTTGGAGGGGTCATCCTCCGCTATTCCATCACCATCTCCTTCTTTTGGGGTGTCCACCATGTATATGTCATATGACGAGGTGGCTTTCCAGGGCCCAATAGGCGCTGGTTCTTCATCGTCTCCTGCATCGGCGTCCATACCATCGATGTCTTCGGAGTCTAAGTCGAGCATGTCGGTTAAATCGTCGACAGTGGCTACAAAGTGGGTGGTGGGTGGGCTTTGAATTTCTTCATCGTCCGTATCCCAACCTTGCTGACTGTAGTCCGGCCAGGGCTCTCCTGATAAAGAGAGAGACTTTAGTGTCTTCAGAATATCGCCGAAAGGCGAGTGCTGAAAGATGTCTGTGGCAGTAAACTCCATGATCAGCGCCCAATCGGATTCGATCGGCAGGGGCACGGAGGGTTCGGAGTCCGGAGAGGAGTCCGGCTCCTTGGAGTCACGAGTCTCGCGGAGTGCGGGGCTGGTGTTCGGCTCGATCGTCGTTGGGATCGCAGCCCCCGAGGCGGCGTCCAACCACTACAAGAAAGCTGTCAATGCATGACGGATTTCTGATGACGTTCTCAAAAACTGTCATGGATGGACTGCTATAGCCCCGCAGGCCCGCTCAAGCCCGACTAACAGCCCCGCATATAAAATGCTAACCCCTAAACCTGCTTGGCCACTCCTCCCTTCCTCCCTCCCTCCTGCGCAGCCAGCCCCCAATCTCTCTCCCACACAACTCCTCGCGACTCCATGTCGCCGCCGCCTGATTCAGGCGACTTCTGTCAGCTATGGCCGGCGCCCAGCACACCCCCATCTTCCCCTCGCTCCGCTCTTTCCTCCCCTCCGGTTAGATTCACTACCCCGGCCACCAACGCTCGCTCTCAACTCATCTTTGTAGCTAGGGTTTCGTCGCTGGCGTGGCTCCGGCCGTTTCTCTCCATCCCCTGCCACCTACTGGATGGTGCTCCTGGAACAGGGCCGCGCGGAGGCCCTCCTCCTGTAGGATGTGCTGGCATGGTGTGCCCTGCAACGACTGTTCGGGATGAGAGCAGGCGCGACAGCCTTGTCCCGGTCAATGATGGCGGCGGCGAACGCTGGTGCTCCTTCTCGTCCTCTACCTCCAAGGACGCGCACCGGTACAGCTCAGGCACCCCGCCCCCAAATCCCGTCCACCCATCCGGCGTTGTCCAGCTCATCCTCACGCTCGTGGATTCACCTCCTCCTGTACGCGACACTTGAAACGTGTACGTGGTGAGCTTCCCATCTCTCTACCTCCAAATCTGGATGGCACTAGCATCTGTTACATACATACATATGGATAAGCACCTTAGTTTGGTACTTTGGTTCAGTTTGTATTCAGTCTGTATGCGTCTGGATGTGAATGACACTTGCAGTATATGGCCGCTCCTTGGTTGTCCATTTGTATGCGTCCATCAGTATGTAAACGGCCGCTCCTGGATTATTATTTTAAACAAAACTCCCCCTTAATTCTTCCTGTACTAAAATGAATCTGCATGTCTGTTGTTGCTGTCTGTCTTGTACTACATGGCCTTTTCCAATTTAATTTCAGTCAAGTTTATGTGAATATAATCTCCTTTGATCTGATGTTCTGGTATGAATATTTACATTTCAATTATCATGTACGTACTAACGCATTCTCAGATATTTGGTCGGTGTTATCTTCTAAAATAATAGTAAGTGCAATCCTTAAATAGAAGTAGAAGAAGCATGTCCGCAAACAGAATTGTACATTTTCATTCCTTTGTAGAAGTGTAATAGATTATTTCTTGAAAACATAAAGATTTCAAGTATAGCGTTAGAACAAAGATACAAACTGTAATTTCAACATCCGGTAAATGACATATACAGCGAGTTGGGCGTGTCAAATGTTGATGTACAAACAGAATACATTGGATTAACCATCTACTTTTTAGAACAGTTTGGAACATAGCTCAGTTGATCACATTAACAAAGATAAACATTAAAACTAGTAATGTTTGAAGTGCCAATTGAAGCTGCCATAGACACGAATGAACTGGACAATTGTACTCTTGCATTATATTTAAGGCATAATGTTAAATCCAAATAATAGACCTGCGATGAAACTGAATAAATTTTATGATTGTCATTTTTCATAGTTGAGAGGCAGTCCTTTATCACATGAGGACATATCTCAATAGATTTTTGAATGCTTTGGGAGCTCGAAATTGATGTTACATTCAGACCTCTTAACACGGCACATATGATTGTCAGACTAATTTCTTTGATCTAGACATTGTAGTCGGCACATCTCCTGCCTGATCGATGTCGATGCCATTATCCTCGAGAAAAACAGGATGAGATTGAGACCCTTCCATTCTTCCGCTTGTTCTATTCTTGATGTGAATTAGCTAGGATGTAGAGTTTTGTCTATTAAAGGCAGGACTATTGTGTGGTTTCAGTAAAATTATAACTGCATGTATATTTTTCTATGCGTAACATCTGAACTGGATCATGTCCTTGATATCATGCATCGCATTGTTACACAACTAGAGTTGCCATATCTTGGTGGACCATGTCTTGGTATCATTTCATTCCCCCGAGTTTATGGGCCTTATAATGAATGCTATTTTCTGCTTGCTCGCATTCAGAAATGAGAATAAATTATTTACTGTATTTGGTGCTCCTCTCCTCTCTTTGTTCGGTTCTGTCTTTTTTTCCACTTCCTAGTTTGAACATATTGGAAGAGCAAATTATGTTATGTTCCCAACCCATCTCTTTCTGCTATCTTGCTGCTGCAAGACCTGGGAGTTTTAGTGGCTGATATAATTTTGAAAATATTGTTGCAATATCTTCAGTTTCTCTATTGATTCAGACAATTTTGCTGCTGCAATAGTCTGAAGCAGAACCTCTATTCTTTTAGTTTTTGCAGGAACTTTGCTCCCATCTAATCTGTTTGGGCTGTGTAAAGGGAAGAGAAGGGACGAGAGCAATGCTTGTGTTAAGGGAAGGGAAGAGGGTAATGACATGGAGCAGCTGCAAGGGCACACTGGGAGAGGAGGGTCGACCCCAACGTCATGGAAGGTCTCTCTCTCTCTCTGTTAATGAGGTAACATAATCATGAGCCAATTTAAATAAACATGAACAAATTTGTTAGATTCATCAATCTCTTTTGATTCCGTAAGTTGGAGCTTATTAGATGTGAAGTAGATTCAGAAAAATTGTCCCTTTTCATTTGATGCTTGTTTGCATTCACACACTGGATGGTCATGTGAAGAAATTTACATGTGTTTGTCTAATATTGCCTGAAAGTCATGTGTTTAAAATGTTTACGCAAGTTGTTGATGCTCTTCCGCTCTAGCCTATGCTGGTCAAGTGGGCATCTTATAAAATTGGTATGCACAGAAGTAACACGGATAATAAAATCAATGGGTTTATGATAGAAAAGCTTTTCTTTATATCCTGAATGAATATAAATGATGCATGATCATTTCAAGCTGCACTTCCCTATCAATTATTTCATTGTTTATCAAGTATTTTCAAGTTTCATAGTCCACTACATTACAAATTTTTATTTTTCATCTAATAACAAATACATAGCTTAAAGTTCAGTGAATAAAACTAAGTGTGGGAGGTCTCTCAAGGAAACTTGGGAGTTCATCTAATAACAAATACATATTCTTTGTTGAAAGTTTCCATGACATTTGAAGTTCACTTGGCAAGCAAGTACCGTTTACTATTTGTCAGCCCCTTTGAGATGTAGTTGCAACATAAACATTGTCGCTGCTCGTCGACCCGGATGACATGAACTTCAAATGTTCATGTGTCAACAAGTTTACACATCATGGGGGGATATTGTTTGTTAGTGAGTATGCCATTTCGTTGGCAGGTTTATACGGCCTCAACTACTGCTGCTATATTACTTCTGTGATGTGTATTTTGTCACTTTGTCATTTGACCTCCATTTCACACACTTTTCTTTGGATTAATTTTAAGAAACCACATGTTTACTCTTGTTTTATAGTAGATACAATGTTATTCTCATTTGTAGGCACTATAAGATTTAGGAATTCTGGACAATATGTAATTCATTTTTTATTGCAATTCTCTTATTTCTACTATCCATTCATATCTACAAATATCTAATATTTTTGTAAATATGGTAGGTAAGATTGGATAGCGTGCTACTTGGTGCTGCCCATCACAATCAGCCACATCATGATAGTTGCCATCAAGAGCGTCAACAGCAAGAGCCTGAATAACAACACCCTCAATAGTTTATATATGTTCTGATGTAAAATGGATTGTACTGGTTCATAACTCTGTTGTGTGATGTATGTCCTCAATATATGTTGTATCATTTTGTAGATGATTTTTTAAACTGCTATGTCGTAGGTATAGATGGATGTGATAAACTTTGTAATGTTTCACACCTTGCAAATATTTTTTGTTGGGCCAAAATTGGCACTAGGATTTGTGTAACGCCTTATGTTAAAAACATATTGGGTCAAATTTTGGCCAAAAGAAATGGGCCAATGGTCTCAACCAAATTTAAACTATTCTTTAAATTTGGCCCAAACTATGATGAATTTTGTGACGAAAAATACTATCCACGTATGCAGCCACATCATTTGAATTAGTAACTGAAAATCCTACATGGCGTTTGTCCATGACGGATTGTTCCATCACAAAGACTTGGGCCTGGGCGGGCCTGGGGCAGATCCATGACGGCCAAGATCCGTCATGACTGATACAATATCAAATTATGACGCGATATACATGACGGGTTTCAAATCCGTCAAGGATGGGAACCCATGACAGTTTTTCATTGATCTGTGACGGACTAGATCCGTCATGTATTAACAGATTTCTTGTAGTGAACCACCCATCCTCGATCGGTGCAGTTGGCTCTGAATTAAGGGTCGAAGCCGACGCGGGTGCGGCCTCCAGGGCACTGTTCGGCGGCAGAGCTAGATCATGCTCGTCGTGACAGTGCGGCGCGCTCGGCAGTGGCTCGAATCCATCGAAGATCAAGTCCCCGCGGATGTCAGCCGTGTAGTTTAAACTTCCAAATCTGACCTGACGGCCAGGGGCATAGCTTTTGATCTGCTCCAGATGGCCATGTGAATTGGCCCGTAGTGGGAAGCCACCGAAGACGAAGATCTGTCCGGGGAGGAAGGTCTCACCCTGGACTGCATCGCTATTGATGATCGTAGGAGCCATCAAGCCTAACGGCGATAACACAGAGGAACTCTCAATGAAAGCACCAATGTCGGTGTCAAAACCGGCGGATCTCGGGTAGGGGTCCTGAACTGTGCATCTAGGCTGGATGGTAACAGGAGGCAAGGGACACGAAGTTTTACCCAGGTTCGGGCCCTCTTGATGGAGGTAAAACCCTACGTCCTGCTTGATTAATATTGATGATATGGGTAGTACAAGAGTAGATCTACCACGAGATCAGAGAGGCTAAACTCTAGAAGCTAGCCTATGGTATGATTGTTGTTCTGTATGTTGTCCTACGGACTAAAACCCTCCGGTTTATATAGACACCGAAGAGGGTTAGGGTTACACAAAGTCTGTTACAATGGTAGTAGATCTACATATCCGTATCGCCAAGCTTGCCTTCCACGCCAAGGAAAGTCCCTTCCGGACACGGGACGAAGTCTTCAATCTTGTATCTTTATAGTCCAGGAGTCCGGCTGAAGCTATAGTCCGGCCACCCAGACACCCCCTAATCCAGGACTCCCTCACCCCCCTCCGACTTCCTCCTCCATGGCCTTCGGTGATGATGGCCCCCTCCAGGAGGGTGCCAAAGAGGGCCTAGATTGATTTTTTGTGGCTACAGAGGCTTGCGGCGGTAGAACTTCCGATCTAGGGTTCTTTTTGGAGGTTTTTATAGTTATAAGCATTTTTGGTGTCGGTCTCACGTCAAGGGGGTGCCCAAGGGGCCCATAAACCCAGAGCACCCTCCCTGGGGGTAGGGCGCGCCTAGAGGGCTTGTGGCCTCCTCGTCCACTTCCTGGTCCAGCTCTTCTTCTTTGGGGGTCTCTTTTGGTGCATAAAAAACACCGTAAATTTTTAGCCCATTCCGAGAACTTCTATTTCTGCACAAAAAACGACACCATGGCAGTTCTGCTAAAAACAACGTCAGTCCGGGTTGGTTCTAATCAAATCATACCAAAACCATATAATTTTTTTGTAAACATGGCATGAATACTTCATCAATTATAGATACGTTGGAGACGTATCAGCACCACATTCATGCGAGCAGTGATGGTGGGTCAGTCAGGCTTCTTCTCCACACCCTCGACCACACCTACACGCTTGTCTGTACGTGGCATGCATGCATGCACACCCAGCAGTAGGAGTGTAGCGGCACCCAGCTAGCATCATAGTAATCATATCTACCGTTAACATAAGAAGCCAAGGTTTCATTATCACTAAGATCACATGAAAAGGGAATGTGTCAAGCCTTCATCCTAGAGCAACAAGTATAATCATATCTCAAGCATAAATTCCAATCATACCATTGCAAATAATCAATTTGATCACATAAGTGTTTTCCTTTTTGCGTCAAGCGATAATCCCTGAAGTATTCACACTGATCCAACGTGTCTCCCATTATCAAGTTGAATAGGGTTTTCTCAGGATTATCAAAGTAGTGTTTAATCTTTTTCACATAACGAGCATCAAGGGTTTTAGGAGGTTCCCCATTGAGGGAGTCCTGGACTAAGGGGTCCTCGGGCGTCCGACCTGCTGGACGTGGGCCGTATTGATGGGCTATGAAGATACAAGACTAAAGACTCTCACCCGTGTCCAGATGGGACTCTCCTTGGTGTGGATGGCAAGCTTGGCGTTCGGATATGAAGATTCCTTTCTCTGTAATAACCAACTTTATATAGCCCTAGTCCCCTCCAGTGTCTATATAAACCGGAGGGTTTAGTCCGTAGAGACAATCATAATTATATAGGCAAGACTTCTAGGGTTTTAGCCATTACGATCTCGTGGTAGATCAACTCTTGTAATAATCATATTCATCAAGATCAATCAAGCAGGAAGTAGGGTATTACCTCCATAGAGAGGGCCCGAACCTGGGTAAACATCGTGTCCCCTGTCTCCTATTACCATCAACCTTAGACGCACAGTTTGGGACCCCCTACCCGAGATCCACCGGTTTTGAAACCGACATTGGTGCTTTAATTGAGAGTTCCGGTCTACCGTCATCAGAAGGTTCGATGGCTCCATCCATCATCTACAACAATGCTGCCCAGTGGGATGTCTTTCTCCCTAGCCAGATCTTCGTATTCGGCGGCTTCGCACTGCGGGCCAACTCGCTTGGCCATCTAGAGCAGATCGACAGCTACGCCCCTGGCCGTTAGGTTAGGTCTGGAAGCTTGAACTACGTCGCTGATATCCGTGGAGACTTGATCTTCGACAGATTTGAGCCCATGGCAGCCACTCCTTGCCACCGCGATGGACATGACCTAAATTTTTCATCGGACCATACCCAGGAGATTGCGCCTCTAAGCGCTCTGGCCCTAGATCCGGAGCAGCCTGCACCATCCGAAGACGGGAAGCTTAAACCCACCACAGAAGCCGCAGACTCGTCGGCGTTGGAGCCGCACACAGACTCAACTTCGAGCGGGATCTGCATCACCGGACCCCCGGATTCATCTTCGGTCACTGCTTCCGAACTACATGCATCCGCGTCCGCCGAGCCTTATCAAGCGATGATCATCGAATTCAGTTCCGCGGACATCTTCCGGCACTCACCTTTAGGCGATGTGCTAAACTCATTAAAAACCCTCTCTTTAGTAGGGGACTCACAACCGAATTATATCCCGTTTGAACTGAGGGCTGAGGACGGGGAATTTCGCTTTCCACCCACCTCCCACTTAATAGCCACTGTCGAAGATCTAATTGACATGCTCGACTACGACTCCGGAGACATCGACGGTATGGACGACGATGCCAAAGAGGATCAGGCCCAAAACCCGCCATTTACCGGGCGCTGGACGGCCACCTCCTCCTACGACATATACATGGTGGACACACCCAGAGAAGTTAACGGCGATGACAAAGAAGACCTAGTGGAAGATAAAGCTCCCAAGATACAGCCAAAGAACCGATGACAGCAGCGCCGCTCTAAGTCACGTCGTGAAAAAGATAGCAATATCATCACAGGAGCAAACAATACTCTAGACGATGCCGGAGACAATGAAGACCCCGTTGAGCCAACTTCCAAACAGGACGAACGGGAAGATGGGTGGGTCAGCCCTGATGAACAGGCCATGCACGAAGACTCGGAGGACAGTAATTATCTCCCACTCTCCGAGGATGAGGTGAGCCTCGGCGACGAGGATTTTATCATGCCAGAGGAACCTCTCGAGTAGGAGTGCTTTAAGCGTCAGCTAATAGCCACTGCAAGGAGCCTGAAAAAGAAGCAGCAACAGCTTCAAGCTGATCAAGATTTGCTCGATGATAGATGGACTAACGTCCTGACAGCCGAGGAATACGGCCTCGAACGACCACCCAAAAGTTACCCGAAGCGCAAATTACTACCTTAATTCGATGACGAGGCGTTGGAGCCTGTGCCATCAGCGCACAATGCGGCTGACCGACCACCACGTGGTCAGGACAAAGCGGCAACCCAAGACGAACACCAGCCCGTACTACCTCACTGTAAAGGCAAGGATAAAACAGCTCGGGCATATACATATGACCTTCTGCAGGACCTGGACCATAGAGCAGGACATACCAGATCGATCTACGGATCGCGGGGGCGTGCCCCGACACGCGACGACGGCTATCTATTCGGACGTGACAAACCTAATCACGCCCAGGCTAAATGCCGCAGACGGACTCCATTCGAGCTACGTCGTGATATGGCCCGATATAGAGGCGCCGCACACCCTCTTTGCTTCACTGATGAAGTAATGGGGCATGAATTCCCCAAAGGGTTTAAACCCATGAACATCGAATCATACATTGGAACAACAGATCCCGTGGTATGGATTGAAGATTTTCTTCTCCATATTAATATGGCCCGCGGTGATGACCTTCATGCCATCAAATACCTCCTGCTAAAACTCAAAGGGACAGCTCGGCACTGGTTAAACAGTCTGCCTGAAAACTCTATTGGCAGCTGGGAGGACTTGGAAGACGCCTTCGACAACTTCCAAGGTACATACGCACGACCTCCGGATGCGGATGACTTAAGTCACATAGTTCAACAGCCTGGAGAGTCAGCCAGGAAATTCTGGACCAGTTTCCTAACTAAAAAGAACCAAATCGTCGACTGTTCGGATGCCGAAGCCCTAGCGGCCTTTAAGCATAGCATCCGCGATGAATGGCTCGCCTGTCACCTCGGCCAAGAAAAGCCGAAGTCCATGGCAGCCCTCACGGCACTCATGACCCGTTTTTGCGTGAGTGAGGATAGTTGGCTAGCCCGTAGCAAAAACACTGCAAGCGAGGCTGGCACCTCTGAGACCAAAAACAGCAATGGCAAGCCCTGGCGCAACAGGCACAAGCGTCGAAGCAATGGTGACAATACTGACGACACGGGGTCAATGCCGGATTTTGTAGCTCCAAGTCCGACCAGCGGAAGAAGCCAAATAAAAGAAACAATCAGGGCCCATCCAACTTGGACCGCATACTCGATCATCCATGCCAGATCCATGGCACCCCACACAAACCAGCCAATCATACCAACAGACACTGTTGGGTTTTTAAACAGGCCGGCAAATTAAATGCCGAGAACAAGGAGAAGGGGTCGCAAAGTGAGGACGATGATGAGGACTCCCGTCCACCGAACACAGGGGGACAGAAGAAGTCCCCCCCCCCCAAATTAAAACAGTGAACATGATATATGCTACCCATATCCCCAAGAGGGAGCGCAAGCGCGCGCTCAGAGACGTCTACGCGATGGAGCCAGTCGCCCCAAAGTTCAACCCATGGTCTTCCTGCCCGATCACCTTCGATCGCAGGGACCATCCGACTAGTATCCATCATGGCGGTTCAGCCGCACTGGTCCTTGACCCAATCATTGATGGATTCCATCTCACAAGAGTCCTCATGGATGGTGGCAGCAGCCTGAACCTGCTCTATCAGGATACGGTGCGCAAAATGGGTATTAATCCCTCAAGGATCAAGCCCACAAAGACTACCTTTAAAGGAGTCATACCAGGTGTAGAGGCCCGCTGTACGGGCTCAACCACACTAGAGGTTGTCTTCGGATCCCGGGAAAACTTCTGAAGCGAAGAGTTGATCTTCGATATCGTCCCCTTCTGCAGTGGCTAACACGCACTGCTCGAACAAACCGCATTTGCTCGATTCAATGCGGTGCCACACTATGCTTATCTCAAGCTCAAGATACCCGGACCACGCGGTGTCATAACAGTCAATGGAAACACGGAACGCTCCCTCCGTACTGAGGAGCACACCGCTGCTTTAGCAGCAGAAGTACAGAGCGGCCTCTTCAAGCAGAACCTCAATTCGGCGGCCGAGCTCCCGGACACCGTCAAATGAGTCAGAACTACTCCGCAGCAGGACAACCCAGCTCGTCAAGAGCTCGACTAGCAATTCGGCCTCCGTCCCAGCCTCTACCTAGTGGCATCGTTTGTACAGCGCGTACATAACTATGCACTCACAATACCATGGGCATAGACGGAGGCATAACTAGAGTGTGATCCATAATACGGCTCGACCTCCCCTGGACACACATACTTTCACTTTTTCTTTTGTTTTTTTCCTTTTTAGGTTTCTTTTCCACAAGCCCTTCCTGACGGCCTGATCATAGGTCCTTTTGAAAGGATAGATACACTAAGACGGCACAAGATACTAACGTATAAGGGAATTTCTAGGTGGTCTCTTTAATGGTCACTCTACCTGTTTTCAGGACCCACACGCAGCTCTCCCTTGGTTGTGGCATATTAAATAGCCATGTTGCTTATTGCACTACTTGTACAAATACACTTTGACGTACTAATCAAACTATAATGGAAACAATTTGCAGCCCAACTCCTGCGGCACTCGCTTGCTCTTTTGATAATCTTGTCAAATCGCAACCATACACTTAGGTATGCTTTAATCCGCTAGGGGCTTCATTGCGCCCCATAATACGGCAACAAAGTCCAAACACTTTTTACAGTATAGTTCGGCACCCCGAATTTAGCATTATATGCATTGGCTCTGAATCATGTCTTTGGTCAATAGTTGGGTTGCCCGGCTCCTATGCTTACTACCTTAAGTTCTGCTACATCGGCTAGGGTAGTAAAGGGAGAACTACTGCGATTGTGTCCTAGTTTATCCGGATGAGCACCTCACTAGAGAAAGCCGAAAACTGACTGTCATGATGCGGCTTCAGCCGGTCAGCTCTTCGGAGGTTTCAAATCTTTAGCGATTTTTTCCGCATTATGCGATGAATCGGTTCTTATCCGATCAGGTGTTTACAGCACCCTAGTTCGGATACTAGGGGATGCGCCTAAATTTTTATTGTCAAACTCCTATGGCTAAGTGAGGGTGGTAAAGCCACATAGTCTGATTGCCTGGTTCGTTGCGCTAAACACCTCCTTCAAGGACCAAATTCGTGGATAAAGAGTATTTAGATTCATCCCGAACACCCCCGTACTACCTACTTGGGGGCTGAAGTCGACGACTGGCCAACTCTCAGACTTGATAAAACGGCCGCACAGGAGGTAAAACTTTAAATAATAAACAGCAAAGCATTATATTACATATCAACATTGTTTTCATCATACAGGACGGGATAACATGAATGTATTCATTCAAAAATAATGTCCTTAGCACATTGCTCTGCTATAATGCGGGATCCCTTCAGAACATCTTCAAAATACCGCTCGGGCATGCGGTGCTCCTTGCCCGCAGGCGGTCCTTCGGTCGCGAGCTTGACGGCGTCCATCTTCGCCCATTGTATCTTGACACGGGCGAAGGCCATCCGCGCACCTTCTATGAAGACCAACCGCTTGATGGCATCAAGCCGAGGGCAGGCATTGACCAGCCGCTTCACGAGTCTGAAGTAGCTGCTGAGTATAGCTTCTGCAGGCCACAGCCGGGTTATTAAATCCTTCATGGCTAGTTCGGCCACCCTATGCAGCTCTACCAACTGTTTTAGCTGGTCGCTAAAGGGCACCGGATGTTCTGGTGCAAGGTATTGTGACCAGAACAGCTTCTCCGTTGAGCTCCCCTCTTCGGCTCGGAAGAATTCCGCAGCGTCAGAAACACTGCGCGGCAAATCCGTTAATGCCCCTTGAGAACTCCAAATCCGGGTCAGTAAGAGATACCTCTTCCTCACATACTTGCTTTGCATAATAAAAGCCTTACCCGCCACGATCTTCTTGGCCTCTTGGATCTCCCGGAGGGCGCCTTGGGCTTCGGCCCGGGCCTCTTGTGCGCTTTGGCGGGCCTTAGCGAGTTTGGACTCTTGGTCCGCATTCTAGCGCTCTAAGGACTCGTATTTCTTCACGGTATCCTGGAGCTCCTGCTGGACCTCACCAACCCTGGCCTCATGCTTTTCTCGGGCGGCTTTTTCCTTTACCGCTCTCTCCTCGGCCTCGGCCAGCGCCTTCTTGAGGGCCTCCACCTTGGTCGCCAGCCCTACGAAAATATCACGGCACTGTGGTCAACGCAAAAACATTCATACTTTCCTGACATGCATAAAATGATTGAATACATTGATTGTCCTCCAGCTGCTTTTTCGCACGACCGAACTCTTCCTCGATCTGCTCCAGCCTCTGCTTTAGTCCGGAGACTTCGGCAGCATGAGAAGTCGCGGCCAACAGTGACGCCTGCTTATTCACATAGACATATATGGTTAGTCTCCTGCGAAAAACTATTTGATCCTCTGTTCGGCTCTTCTTTCCAAACCCCGGACAGAGTCTCAGGGGCTACTGTCCACACTATGACTTTCTTTTTACATAATTGTATTACTTACCTCAAAGCCTGTTAGAAGGCTTGTGCAGGCTTCGGTCAGTCCGCTCTTTGCAAACTGAATCTTCTCAATCACCGTACCCATGAGGGTACGGTGTTCCACAACTATGGAAGCGCTTCACAGCGCTTCTAGTAGAGTATATGGTGCCTCTGGTTGGACAGAGGTCACTGGCGGAATGGGCACTGTCGGTGTCAAAACCGGTGGATCTCGGGTAGGGGGTCCCGAACTGTGCGTCTAGGCCGGATGGTAACAGGAGGCAAGGGACACGAAGTTTTACCCAGGTTCGGGCCCTCTTGATGGAGGTAAAACCCTACGTCCTGCTTGATTAATATTGATGATATGGGTAGTACAAGAGTAGATCTACCACGAGATCGGAGAGGCTAAACCCTAGAAGCTAGCCTATGGTATGATTGTTGTTCTGTATGTTGTCCCACGGACTAAAAGCCTCCGGTTTATATAGACACCGGAGAGGGTTAGGGTTACACAAAGTCGGTTACAATGGTAGGAGATCCACATATCCGTATCGCCAAGCTTGCCTTCCACGCCAAGGAAAGTCCCTCCCGGACACGGGACAAAGTCTTCAATCTTGTATCTTCATAGTCCAGGAGTCCGGCTGAAGGTATAGTCCGGCCATCCGGACACCCCCTAATCCAGGACTCCCTCAGTAGCCCCTGAACCAGGCTTCAATGACGATGAGTCCGGCACGCAGATTGTCTTCGGCATTGCAAGGCGGGTTCCTCCTCCAAGTACTTCATAGAAGATTTTGAACACAAAGATAGTGTCCGGCTCTACAAAATAAGTTTCCACATATTGCCATAGAGAGAATAATATTTACACAAATCTAATCTGCCAATGTATTCCGTAGTGTGACATCGCACCACAGCCAAGCCTTTATTTGAATCGTTTTATTGTCCCACCTCAGCGTGTCATGCGAGGCGGTTTCCTTGGCACGTCTCGTCGAAGCAGAGATCGTGTCCCCTTATTCTGGGATTCTCATCAATACGGGTGTGGGTAACCCAACCGCTTCTAGGACTCCTAGACTATAGGCAAGTCCAAACGGCCACGGAGAGGACGCTTGATATTCACCCTCTTTATAAAGGGACAAGGCTTTTATTTTTTCCCTCCCGTGCTCAATCGAATCCTTTCCCCACCTCAAGCTCAAACACGCAAAGTTCAGGTTAGGTGCTCCGAACCTTCAATCATGTCCAGATCTAGCCTTCAAGGCCGATGGATGCCTTCCTCCGTCACGGAAGAAGACATCCAAAAGTTGAGGGAGGCCAGATATCTGACCGCCGAGGTTTCGCATCGGCTGCCTGCCCGAGGGCAGGCCGTCCCCTCCCCCGAACCCAACAAGAACGTTGTGTTCGTCTCCCACTTCCTCCGAGGTCTAGGCCTTGCTCTGGATCCTTTCGTCAGGGTTTGATGTTTTATTACAGGCTAGATTTCCATGATCTAGCTCCGGACTCCTTTCTTCATATCACGACATTTATTGTCGTGTGTGAGGCCTTCCTCCGGGTTACCCCTCACTTTGGCCTATGGCTCAAGACCTTTGAAGTAAAGCCGAAGATGATCGAGGGGCAACATGCAGCGTGCGGAGGTGCCTCAATATGCAAGATGACGGGAGCTCCATGGCCCAAAGGTTCCATTCCAGAGGTGTCTGAATTGTGGCAACAGGAGTGGTTCTACATCACGGCTCCTAGAAGTGCCAAGTGGGCGGCCGCCCTTGTTTTCCGCTCGGGACCTCCCCCACAACTGATGTCATGGATCAGCAGAGGTCTTGAGCTGGGGTCCAGCCAAGGACGTGCCTATACTGCAAAGCAGCATTCGAGATCTCTTCAATGGAGATTTTAGTTTGGTTGCGGTAATACAAGTTATGCTGGTTCGTCAAGTCCAGCCTTGCAAATGCCGGCCCCTTCGCTTGTGGGAGTTCAATCCTGAGGGACCGCGTGTCATTCAAAATTTCCTCGGCCTGACGCACGAGGAGATGTACAAGTCATTCTTCGGACCTCAGGTAGAGTGTCCAGAAATCACCAAGGACGTGGGCCTGAGCAGTAACCGCGCCGCCGAACACGTAAGGAATCTTCCGGCCGAACATACTATCTCTCATTTGTTACGAAGTTATTTCTGAGAGTTCGCTTTTTGACCAGGACTGGCTAACAAAGGCGAAGTTGATTCGGTGTTCGGCCCCCCTCCCTGAGGGTTTGGACAATCCGGTATTGGAAAAGATGCTCCAGGTCACACCTTGCCCGGAGCCCTTGAAGGAAGATACTGGGGAGGATAATACGGGCAGACACGGGCCCCCAACGCTGCCCATTCTAACCGAGGGAGCGAGCGTCTCCATGAAGGAAGACGACCGAAGGAGGAAAAGGACTGCGCCCGGGGATTCGGAAGCCGAAGCTTCCAAACGGGAGAAGAAGTCTCCCACAGAGGGTCCTACCTTGGGGGTGCTTTTGCCGCACAAAGTCCGCGGGGGGATCAATTCTCCAGCGAGTCGTAAGTGACCCGAAATACTTTAATAGTACAGGTATGCCCTCTTTTTCTTCTGAGAAAATAATCACAGCATATATCTTTGCAGTTCGGGCCTTAGCCCCTCTCAAATGAGCTCGTCTTCGGGGGATCTTCTTCCAGAGATGATGGAGAGTGAAATGCCTCCTCCGGACTCCTCCGCTCCGGAAGCGGGCGACCCCGAAGTGTCGTCACGGAGGGCCTCTCCAAGTCCGGTGAGGCCAGAAGATAATCCCATTGACCCCCAAAGCTCCCAGTGTCCGGCTCCCGAAGAGAGCAGACAAAAGAGTCCGGCACCGTCTGGTGTGCGATCGGATGTTCTGAGGGAGTTGGTGGGGCGAGCGGCCATCTCAGATGAACACCGTATGCTGATGAATACGGTGATGGAGAGAATCTCGTCCACCGAAAGCGGATTGCATGAAGCTTTTATGAGTCTAGTGACGGGCTTTGAGGTACGTAAAATAATGTATGATAGTCCTGCACATGTTAGGTGTGCCCTGTGTAGATAGTAGCCCCTGAGACTCTGGTTGTCGTCGGAAACGACGACGAACAGAGGATCATATTCCCAGGTAATAACCATACTGCCTCTATGTGCAGGTGATGGAAGCTCCGGTGGCTAGCCGGACTAGTGAGTTTGCCCATTTAAAACGGCAGTTGGATGCGGCAGACGCCGACATCGAGCTTGTTAACAAAAGGCTTGACGAGGCACAGGGTAAGTGTCATTATCTGGTAAACGTCACATAGTAAGAGCAGCATGATGCCAATATCTTTAATATGTTGTGACTGCAGATGGAGCTGCCACTGTTGAAGCCTTGCGGGCAGAACTTGCCCGAGCCAAGGAACAAGCGAGGTTTGGTAATGCGGCTGCTTTGAAGGCGGCCGAAGAGTTGAAAGCCGAGAAGGCCGCGCATGGCGAGAGCCGAGATAAGATGGCCAAGATGGACATAGAATTAAAAGCCGCCGCCGACCGTTGCCAGGTTCTTGAAAAGGAAAACCTAGCAAAGGCATCGGACCTTGAGAAGGCTGCTGCGATGAGAAAAGACATCCGCTCCGCTATGAGGGCGAAGAAGGAGGGGCTGCGGGAAGCCGGGGATATTGTAGCTGGGAAATCCTTTATGTTGCCGAGGAAGTTCGAAGATCCATGGTATGCCCCTCTGGATCGGCTGTGGAGTTCGGAGGATGTGTATATGGATTTGGCGGCGAGCGCTGCCGATGCGGCCAAGTACTTCCAGGGTCAGACGGACCGTGAAGTGGACCAGCTGTTTTGGACACAATTCCATTCTCCCGAGCATCCGCTTTCATTGACTGACCAATTAGCCGAATGGGCCGAACTGAATAGGTTGTCCGGACTCGCCATGAGGTCTGTTGTGGATCAACTATGGCCGGAAAGGCCAAACCCGAACAGCTATTTCAGCTTGGTGCAGCAGTTCCTTGACGTGGTGCCGCGCATTAATGCGATGAAGAGGTCGGCGTGCATAGAGGGCTCACGGATGGCCTTTGCCCTTGTTAAAGCATACTGGGCGGAGATGGATGCTACCACTGTTGCAGCGCGGGATTTGGCCATAGGCCGAATGGCTGCTGAGCACTACTTTGAAGAAGTTCTTGATGGTGCTCGTTTGATAGAGACCTAGTGCTCAAAAAATATTATGTTTGAGTGATATGTAATCTCATTGTAAGCGAAATGCTTTTATAAATTTTTATAAGGCTATTTTTATACTTTTGCCTGAAAGTAATATAATGCCTCCTGGGCGGCCGTTTATGTATACATGTGTATAACCTGAAAGATTGCAGCCGTCGGCTTCAACCCCCACGCATATAATGCGGAGGTGCTCGCAAAAAAACACGCGTTCACACTTAACCCAACGTCTTGGTCCTATTAAGGAGGTGATAGCGGAGTGAGCGAGGCAACCGGACTATAATGCTTTAGCACTTTCACTTAGCCATAGGAGTTTGATAGTGGGGCTACTAGATAGCCCCTGGTGGCTCCGCACTCTCCCGATCCCGGGGTGCGTACATGCCTGGCCGGAAAACGGCCCTTCGTTAAGGCGGAGGAATTCTAACATTCCAATAGGTCGTCGAGTGGTTGACCAGTCTCACGCTATATCATGACAGTCAGTTTTTGGCTTTCTCTACTGAGGTGCTCGTCCGGATGAACCAGGGCACAATCGCAGTAGTTCTCCTGGTGCTACCTTAGCCGGTAAAGCGGAACGTAAGGCACCAAAACACAGGAGCCGGGAAAACCCAACATTTGACCAAAGACAATGATTCGGAGCTGATGCATATAGGGCCAAACTCGCGACGCCGAACACTCCCTAAGGTATTCGGTCTTTGTGGTATAAACCGGGCCTAAATAATGGCCTTTGTAAGAAGCCCCTTGTGTCTAGGTACGTGCATTGTTCTGGCGTGGCCACATGCCAAGACGTCAGCATCCTTCTCAACGGTGGATATGTATCAACAAGAGACAGTAAAAAAGGTTTACGCAGGGTCTTAATCTAAAAAGAATCCTTGGAGCGGGTCCCCGCTGCACGTTTGCGCCTGTGTCTCCGTTGTGCCGTATCCTGGACGGGTGTAGCACGATGATCGTCTGTAAAAGAGAGGAATTTAGGTGAAAAAGTTGTTGTGCAAAAAGATAGTTTTTAAAGAAACCATGTATAATTCAAGATGAGAAAAAATTGCCACTTGTCTGCGCGCGTTGAGCCCCTTGTATTGACAAATAGGGGTGTGACCATTTATTCGGTATAAATAGCAGCGCCGGACTTGATTAGTTGTGTCTGAGGTCTTGACGACCTGCTGGTCCGGGCGCCTTTAGTGTGCGGCTGCCAAGGCAGCCGCACTCTCTTCAGCGCGTAGAGATCGCTTGATATTTCCGTTCACTGAAATGATGCCACGTGGACCGGGCATCTTGAGTGTGAGGGAGGTGTAGTGTGGTATTGCATTAAAGCGAGCGAAAGCTTCGCGTCCGAGCAGTGCTTGATAGCCACTTTGGAACGGAGCGATGTGGAAGGTTAAATGCTCGCGACGGAAGTTATCGGGGGAGCCGAATATAACTTGTAGTAGGAGGGAGCCCGTACAACGAGCCCCTGGGCCTGGCGTTACTCCTTTAAAGGTAGTATTGCTATGGCGAATTTTTGTTGGGTCTAACCCCATCCCGCGGATTGTATCCTGATATATTAGGTTTAGATTGCTGCCACCGTCCATCAAGACTCGTGTGAAGCGATATCCGCCAATTACTGGGTCTAATACCAGGGCAGCCCATCCTGCGCGTCGAATACTTGCTGAGTAATCACGATAGTCGAAAGTGATCGGTTGAGACAACCAGTGGCAGGACTTCGCGGTGACAGGCACTTGGGTATATTTTCCTGGGAGTGCCGCGTTGTTTTTTCCCTTGATCACGTGTAACACGTTTACTGTTTTGACTTCTGGTGGAAATTTCTTTTGTTCCCTAGTGTCTTGCTTGGGAGGCTCGTCCTCGTCT
Source organism: Triticum urartu (assembly GCF_003073215.2). Lineage (NCBI taxonomy): Eukaryota > Viridiplantae > Streptophyta > Magnoliopsida > Poales > Poaceae > Triticum > Triticum urartu. The sequence goes on from NC_053026.1 coordinate 527,832,640, forward strand.
TCACTTGGTGTATCCTCCCCCTTGTGTACGGCGTTGAGCTTGCCGGACTGCTTGAAGACCCAACATTCTCTGTGGGTATGATTAGCAGGTTTACCAGGGGTACTATGGATCTGACATACTTGGTCCAGAATTTTGTTGAGGCTGGACAGTTCATCCCTGGTGCCTTTAGAGGGCGGCTTTTGCTGACCTGGCCGAGAGCTTTTGAATCCGGCGTTTACTGCCGTGCCTTTTGTGCTGTCTTCTTTATTCCGGCATTTGTTATTGCTGTTGCGCCGTGATTTCCCGTTTCCATCTCTAACTTCAGATGTTCTGGGGTTGCTGGTGCTGCATCTGGCTAGCCAGTTGTCCTCACCCGCGCAAAAGCGGGTCATGAGGCTTGTTAATGTGGCCATCGTTCTCGTCTCATTTTGGTCGAGGTGTCTGGCGAGCCATTCGTCACGGACGCTATGCTTAAAAGCTGCCAAGGCTTCGGCGTCCGGACAGTCGACAATCTGGTTCTTTTTAGTAAGAAACCTGTTCCAAAGCTTTCGGGCTGACTCTCCGGGTTGTTGAGTTATATGACTCAAATCGTCCGCATCTGGAGTTCGGACATAAGTCCCTTAAAAATTTGCCCGAAAGGCGTCTTCGAGCTCTTCCCAACTTCCAATGGAGCTTTCGGGGAGGCCTTTAAGCCAGTGACGAGCTGGCCCTTTGAGCTTGAGGGGTAAGTACTTGATGACGTGGAGATCATCTCCTCGAGCCATATGGATATGAAGGATGTAGTCCTCAATCTAGACCCCAGGGTCTGTTGTTTTGTCGTATGTCTCTATGTTTACGGGTTTGAATCCCTCTGGAAATTCATGGTCCAGCACCTCATCAGTGAAACATAGGGGTTGTGCGGCACCCCTGTAGCTGGGTGTACCGCATTGTTCGGATGTTTGTTGTGTTGCATTGTATGCTGGGGCGCGCTTGCGTGGTCCATAGATGGATTTTGTTGCACCGTCCTTTGGGTGCGAGCCCTCGCATGGGTCGCGTGTTGTATTGTGAGTGGTGTTGTATGCCGCTCTGTGTTGGCAGAGGGGTCGTCTATCCGGCTAGGTGGCTGCTTTGATATTTGGTTGTGGGGGGTCTGAGGCCTCCTCATCGAATTCAGGTAGCAGCTTCCGCTTTGGGTAGCTCTTGGAGGGGCGATTGTCGCCGTACCACGCTGCTGTGTTGAGTATTTTACTCCATCTGATTTGGAGTGTGTCTTGCGCAGTCTTGAGCCTTTGCTTCTGCTTTTTAAGACTCCTCGCGGTGGCAACAAGCCTTTTATGGGCATTCTACTGCTCCGGGTGCCTGTCCGGCATTATGTCGTCCGGACTATTATCCTTGATAGAATTTGTTTGTTTGGTTTGATTATCTGGATTGCCGTTGTCCGACAGCGGTTCGCCCTGCTCCAGCGCTGGGTCTGTGTGATCGTTATTTCTGTCGAGGCGGGATTTGGGGCAGCGCTTGCGTCGCCGCTTTGACTGCTTCTCGAGGGAACAAGCCTTCGGTGCGTCCTTCCACTCCTCATCGTCATCTTTTGGTGCGTCCACCATGTATACGTCATATGATGAGGTGGGCGTCCAGCGCCCTGTGGGCGGTGGTTCTTCTTCGCCTCCCGCATCGTCGTCCATACCGTCGATGTTTTCAGAGTCGAAGTCGAGCATGTTGGTTAAATCGTCGACAGTGGCTACAAAGTGGGTGGTGGGTGGGCGTCGAATTTCTTCGTCTTCCGCATCCCAATCCTGCTGGCCATGATCCGGGCAGGGCTCTCTTGACAAAGAGAGAGACTTTAGTGATTTATGTCCACGGCGGTAAACTCCATGATCGGCGCCCAATCGGATTCGATTGGCAGGGGCGCGGAAGGTTCGGAGTCCGGGGAGGAGTCCGGCTCCTTGGAGTCACGAGTCTCGCGGAGTGCGGGGCTGGTGTTCGGCTCGATCGTCGTTGGGATCGCAGCCCCCGAGGCGGCGTCCAACCACCCATCCTCGATCAGCGCAGTTGGCTCCGAATTAAGGGTCGAAGCCGATGCGGGAGCGGCCTCGAGGGCACTGTTCGGCGGCAGAGCTAGATCATGCCCGTCGTGACAGTGCGGCGCGCTCGGCAGTGGCTTGACTCCGTCGAAGATCAAGTCCCCGCGGATGTCAGACATGTAGTTTAAACATCCAAACCTGACCTGATGGCCAGGGGCATAGCTTTCGATCTGCTCCAGATGGCCAAGAAAATTAGCCTGCAGTGCAAAGCCGCCGAAGACAGAGATCTGTCCGGGAAGATAAGTTTCACCCTGGACCGCATCACTATCGATGATAGTAGGAGCCATCAAGCCTGACGGCGACGACAGAGGAACTCTCAATGAAAGCACCAATGTCGGTGTCAAAACCGGCGGATCTCGGGTAGGGGGTCCCGAACTGTGCATCTAGGCCGGATGATAACGGGAGGCAAGGGACACGAAGTTTTACCCAGGTTTGGGCCCTCTTGATGGAGGTAAAACCCTACGTCCTACTTGATTAATATTGATGATATGGGTAGTACAAGAGTAGACCTACCACGAGATCGGAGAGGCTAAACCCTAGAAGCTAGCCTATGGTATGATTGTTGTTCTGTATGTTGTCCTACGGACTAAAACCCTCCAGTTTATATAGACACCGGAGAGGGTTAGGGTTACACAAAGTCGGTTACAATGGTAGGAGATCCACATATCTATATCGCCAAGCTTGCCTTCCACGCCAAGGAAAGTCCCTCCCGAACACGGGACGAAGTCTTCAATCTTGTATCTTCATAGTCCAGGAGTCCGGCTGAAGGTATAGTCCGGCCATCCGGACACCCCCTAATCCAGGACTCCCTCAGGCACACCTCCTTCCGATGAGGGAAGCTGCTCGCCGGACTCCGGAGCCGTATAGGTCTCCGAGACCGTATTCGGCTGAGGGCCGAATTGGACATGGCCCACATCGCCAGTCTCCATGGGGGTCTGCGCCCCCATGTGTCTGACGGTCGAGGTCTCGCCCTCTGGCGCCACCCCGATGGCCTCCTGCGTCTCTCCTTGGCTTGGGATCCTTCGGGACAACACCTCGGTGTCATCCATGGCCCTGGGAGAGGAGGCCGGAAGGGACCCGCTGTCCATCACCTTCGGGTCCAGCGAGTTCCCTGAAGATGAGGATCGCTCGAGGACGGAACGAGCCAGACTGCAAGTACATGATTCAACATGTTAAAATTATGGAAGTAAAGAGGCTGATATATGAATGCGTCAGGGTCTTTTGGATACTCACGATTCGGCCAGGGGCTTATCTCGAGGGCGTCATTCAGGGCTGCTGTCGACGTCCCACGCGGAGCTATTCGCGAGGGAAACCTTCCCCTTCTTGGACGCCTCCACCTCCAGATTTGTGGAGGCCGCCCTCTTCTTCATTCCCCCCCTCGGGGTGGCGGGGTTGCTTTCTTCTTCCTCTTCCTCCTCCTCGTCATCTTCGGCGGCGGAGTGGGTTTCGGCGTCTTCGGACGCCACATCCGAAGTACCCTTGGGACGGAGGCCATCTCTGGTCTCCTTGGCCTTCTTCTCCGGCGCCTTGTAGGGCGTCGGAACCAACATCTTCGTCAGAAGCGGGATGGCTGGGTCCTCGGGTAGCGGAGCCGGACAGTGAATCCGCTCCGCCTTCTTCGTCCAACCCTGAAAAAACAAACAGGGAAGTTCGGACATCCTCCTTGAGTAAGCAAGTAAGGGATACACCTTGAAACACGGAAAACTTACCGAACTGGCGGGATGGGCCAGGTCATGCCCACGGTCCTCGATGGTCTTCGGCCACGTCTCGTTGGCCTTGAAGAGCACCTTCCAGATATCTTCGTGCATAGTTCCGAAGAACTGTTGCAAGGTCTTGTGCTCGGCCGGATTGAACTCCCATAGGTGGCAAGCCTGGTTCTGGCATGGAAGGATCCGGCGAACTAGCATCACCTGAATCACATCGACAAGCTTGACGTTCTTGTCCATCATGCTCCTGATGCGCGTCTGGAGCGCTGTCAGCTCGTCCGACGAAGACCAATCCAGGCCCTTCTCTTGCCAGGAGGTAAGCCGCATTGGGGCCCCGGATTTGTATTCGGGAGCCGCGACCCAGGTAGTGTCGCGGGGCTCTGTGACGTAGAACCACAACTTCTGCCACCCCTTGACGGTCTCCACAAAGGTGCCTTTGGGCCACGGGACGTTGGACATTTTTCTCACCATGGCGCCTCCGCACTCTACGTGTTTGCCTCCCACCACCTCCGGCTTCACATTGAAGGTCTTCAGCCACAATCTGAAGTGGGGTTGCGCGCGGAGGAAAGCCTCACACACGATGATGAATGCCGAGATGGTGAGGAAGGAATTTGGGGCCAGATCATGGAAATCCAGCCCATAGTAGAACATGAGACCGCGGACGAAGGGGTGGAGTGGAAATCCCAGCCCGCGGACGAAGTGGGGGATGAAAACTACCCTCTCATAGGGCTTCGGGGTAGGGACTATCTGTCCCTCGGTTGGAAGCCGATGGGCGACCACCTTGGCCAATTATCCGGCCTCCCAAAGCTGGGTGATGTCCTTCACCTTGATGGTGGAGGCCATCCACTTGCCCTGCGCTCCGGACATGGTCGGAGTGCTTTCTTGAGGCAGAAAAGATGAGAACTTGGGAGCTGGAGCTCGAGAGTGGGTAGGCGGAAAGAAAGAAGGCGTGGGTGAAAGAGGTGAATCCTTATCCCCTTATAAAGGCAGTGAATATCAAGCGCCTCCCCACTCGCCATAAAACTCGCCTATTCCCCAGGGGCCGTGCAGGCGGCACGTTTGGATTCCCCACAGTAAATTGCAAGATAATAGAAATTAGTTGTTTAGTAGAAAGCTTTTGTCACACAAAAAAGTTATTTGTCCCTAGGCGATCGATGACTAGACCGGTCATCAATATTGCAATTTTATATGAGGGAGAGGCATGAGCTAACATACTTTCCATACTTGGATCATATGCACTTATGATTGGACTCTAGAGCAACTACCAAAGATCATTAAGGTAAGACCCAACTATAGCATTAAGTATCAAGTCCTCTTTACTCCCATATGCAACAACTGACTTACTCGGGTATCTGTTTCAGGCACTCACGCCACCCAGCATAAGCAAATCATGAACGTACTGCAACACCCTACAATAGGGGTCCCTCACATTTTGCGCGACACGGAGGGTATCATAGGACAACACCAAAATAAGATATACGTCTCAAACAAATCATGATCATCAATCAACCCATAGAACAAAACAAATCTACACAAACATCATAGGGTAACCACATATAATTGGATAATAATATATAGACTTGAGCACCATGTTTAAGTAGAGAATTACAGCGGGAATAGAGAGGTTACACCGCTGCATAGAGGAGGAGAAAGTTGGTGTTGACGGTAGCAAGATTGTTGGTGTAGACCGCCGTCACGATCCTTGCCCCGGTGACACTCTGGCGCCACTAGGAGAGAGGGGGAGAGCCCCCTCCTCCTTCTTCCTTGGCCTCCCCCCTAGGTGGGAGGAGGGTTTCCTCTCTGGTCCATGGCCTCTATGGCGGCGGAGGCGCGAGAGCCCCTCCGAGATTGGATCTCTCTCTCTGTTCTCTTCTGTTTCGCATTCCTATTTTCTGGAGATCCGTAACTCCGATTGCGCTGAAATTTTAACACGATTTTTTCCATATATTATTTTTCTTGCGCCGAAAGAAGGGTGCCAGCTGACTTACGAGGTGCCCACTAGGCACCACCGTGCGCTAGGGGGTGTGGGTCGGGCCCTGGTGGATAGTGGAGGTTGTGGGCCTCCGTTTGCATTGATTCCACCTCCAAAAAATCACATATATTCCAAAATAAATCTACGTAATTTTTTATCGTATTTGGACTTCGTTTGATATGGATATTCTACGAAACAAAAAACATACAACAAACAGGAGCTGGCACTGGGCACTGGATCAATATGTTAGTCCAATAAATCATGTAAATTGTTGCCAAAAGTATGTGAAAGTTGTATAATATTGACATGGAACAATAAAAAATTATAGATACGATAGAGACGTATCAGCTGTCAGCGGGGACCTGCATGGGCCATCAATATCGGAATCGATTCCGGTGAATTTAGGATAGGGGGTCCCGAGTTGATAGAATTGACACGAGAGTCACAATAGATGCGAGGTTTTACCCAGGTTCGGGCTCTCTCAGAGAGATACCACCCTACGTCCTGCTTTGGCCCATATTGATTGTGGATGGAGTACATAGTACATGTGTTTCTACCACGAGATTGTCTATATCCCTCTATGTACCCTACCACTGGTTTACATAGGTGCCGAGGGGTCTACGGTTACAAATATGTCAGCTACGTGTATGGTAAGTCGTGATATAATTGACGTTTAAGTCTTGAAGTATGCACCAAGTCTTCGGGAACCTTCCTTGCATGCGTCGTGGGTCTTCTGTATCTGGCCCACCAGTGAGCCCCCTTGGTTGATCCTCGGCCTGGCCCATCTGGCTGGGAGACGACGTGGTGAGTACCTCCTAGTCCAGGACACCATCACCTACCCCTCTTCTTTGCCTGGATGTAAAGGTGATGTCCACGTCAGTTGCCCCCGATCAGGCCTCTTTCTAAATAGATGTACACACATCATATGTCAATTTCGGACAGGGCTTCTTTTGTTTTGGAAACTTCCGAAGATGGTCATACTTCCTTTCTGGGAATTCCTGCTTTTACCAACTTTCGAAAATGCATGTATGCACTTACAGAAAAACAGGGATGTGGCTTTTGGATTTCAAACTCTAGAAAATTATATTTGAACTTTTGGGAGTTTCAACTTTCAACTTTCAAAATGCCTAAGAAAAAGGTCACATGGGCGGGCTCCAAATTAGGTATGTATGTGTGTGAGAGAGGAAGAGCTCACATGGTGCACGTGGGTGGGGACCCTAGCACGTCTCAGGAGCGTGCCATGACCTAGGGCACTCCCACACGTGGTCGGAGGGCGGGCTACATGGTGGGTCTGTGTGTGTGAGAGAGAGAGAGGAAGAGTGCGCGTGGTACATGTGGGTGGGCCCCCTAGCACATCTCAGCAGCGTCTCGTGACCTAGAGCGCTCCCACGCGTGGTGGGAGGGCGGGCGGGCTCCATGCATGGTGGGCCTGTGTGTGTGAGAGAGAGAGGAAGAATGTGTGTGGTGCACGTGGGTGGGCGCCCCTAGCACGTATCGCGACCTAGCGCGCTCCCGCACGTGGCCGGAGGGCGGGCTCCACGGTAGGAAGACCGTGCATGGTGCACGTGGGTGCCCCCCGCCCCCTAGCACGTCGCGGCAACGTGTCACGACCTATCGTGGTTCGACACGTGGTCGGAGGGCGGGCTCCACGATAGGAAGAGCGCGCATTGTGCACGTGGGTACCCCCCGCCCCCTAGCACGTCACGGCAGCATGTCGCGACCTATCGCAGTTCGGCACGTGGTCCACGGTAGGAAGAGCGCGCATGGTGCACGTGGGTACCCCCGCCCCCCTAGCACGTCACGGCAGCGTGTCGCGACCTATCACAGTTCGACACGTGGTCGGAGGGCGGGCTCCATGGTAGGAAGAGCGCGCATGGTGCACGTGGGTGCCCCCCGCCCCCCTAGCACGTCACGGCAGCGTGTCGCGACCTATCGCAGTTCGACACGTGGTCGGAGGGCGGGCTCCATGGTAGGAAGAGCGCGCATGGTGCACGTGGGTGCCCCCCGCCCCCTACCACGTCACGGCAGCATGTGGCGACCTATCGCGGTTCGACACGTGGTCGTAGGGGGGCACGGTTATACGCGAAGGTTAAATTGCATCCAAAATATCATGTCTGACGTAGTCAAAGGAATAAAGAATAATAATAATTGTAAACATAGGATAAAAATAAACACTTGACATTTTCAACGCTCGACTAAAAACATTTTTAACACGGTACTCCTTCAGCGCCGACGTTCGTCAAGGCGAGGGCTGCCCGTCGGACTTCCATCTAAGCGGCACTACATTCATTCACGCCAGCAGTGTCAGTGGATCAGTCAGGCTTCTTCCGCACAGCATCGACCACACCTACACGCTTGTTGGTACGTGGCGTGCGTGCCTGCACGCCCAGCAGTAGGAGTGTAGCGGCAGCCAGCCAGCTAGCTGCTTGCCAGCCAGTGCGCCACCCACCGTCCGTCAGTTGCACTCGCATCGCATGCATGTACGCGCACGGGTGGCCGGGACAACGCCGGGCACGCACGGACGGCCGCCCGGCGTGACCCGGCCACCACCAGATCGACCCCCACACGCCAGCTCGTCCGATCCATGCAAAACACCCCTTGACCCCCGGCCGTCGGATCGGCCCGAACGACGGCCCCGATAGGCCCGCACGTTGCCGTCGACGTGTACAGGTCGCAGAATCAAGCCGCGGGCACGAGGGCGACCGTGCACGCGACCCGTGGGCCCCGCCCGCGCGTGGACCTCGCGACCCCGGCCCCCGCTCTCCTCCAACCCTCCTCGGCGCGGCGATATATTTGGCCCTCAGCTACAAGCCATTGCAACCACTCCCGGAGCGGAAGAGAGAGAGAGAAGAGAGCAGATATCATATCCCCCCCTAGACTCCAAGGCGAGGGGAAGCGGCCGGAGGGGAAAGCAACAAGCGGGTAGGGCTCGCCGACCGCCCTCCCAAATTCTCCATCGGAATCACGCACCGTTTTCTATATCTTTATTATCGTCGTCGTCCCCGGCCGCTTGCTGTCCGCCGTTTGGTGCCTTGCTCCTGTTGTTTTGAGGGGCTGGGTTTGGTTCCTTTTCCTCCACTACCCCCAGCCCTCCTCGCCTCGCCTTTCCCCAACCCATCCCTCCTCTCTCTCTCTCGTGTGTGTGCGTGTGTGTGTGGGTGTGTTGGTTTTGAGCAATCTTCTCGCCGGACTCTTCTCCTAGCTTGGCGCGGTGCGTGCCCCTCCTCGTCCTCCGTCTGTCGATTTCCTCCTTCCTTGCGTCGCGTGTGTGCGAGGGTGTTGTGTGGGTGGCTTATAGGCAGATACCTGTGGATTTGTCATCTCCCTTGCTTTGTTCTCTTGCTCGCAAGGGGTATGGCATGGTGTGTGTGCCTTGGTTTGTCCTCTACATACATGGTTGCTGCTGCCTGCTCGCTGGATCTTGGTCATATTTATGTCTTTCTCACGTACATGCGCGGCGGCGCGGCTATCTATTCTGAATTCTGATCCATCTATCCTCTCTTTCGTTTGTCTTTTAGATCCGTCCGCAAGACGCCGGGAGCAAGCAAGGAACGTACGTACACGCCGTGTCGTCGGCTTGTGCTCTCTAGACTGGGCTGGACAGGCTTGGACTGGTCGGTGTGTGGCGGCGCTCGGCTCACCTGAACCCAACTCGACGACGACAAACAAGCAATTGGAGGAAGCTGTTAGCTAATCTTGTTTTCTTCCGATTCATCCATGGCCGCCGCGTCCTCCGCTCCCTTCTTCGGCCTCTCCGACGCGCAGATGCAGCCGCTGATGCCCGCGCAGCAGCCTCCCGCTCCGGCCGCCGCGCCGGCGCCCAAGAAGAAGCGCAACCAGCCGGGCAACCCAAGTGAGTAATTAGTCCGTCCATCTACTATTCTACTCCATTAACCAATCATAATTCTACTAGTAAGTGATTATTAATTGAGTATCGGTCTCTCTGTAATCTGTATTGATGCAGATCCTGATGCTGAGGTGATCGCGCTGTCGCCGCGGTCCCTGATGGCCACGAACCGGTTCGTGTGCGAGGTGTGCGGCAAGGGGTTCCAGCGGGAGCAGAACCTGCAGCTGCACCGTCGCGGCCACAACCTGCCGTGGAAGCTGAAGCAGAAGAACCCCAAGGAGACGCGGCGGCGGGTGTACCTGTGCCCGGAGCCGACGTGCGTGCACCACGACCCGGCGCGCGCGCTGGGCGACCTCACCGGCATCAAGAAGCACTACTGCCGCAAGCACGGCGAGAAGAAGTGGAAGTGCGACAAGTGCGCCAAGCGCTACGCGGTGCAGTCGGACTGGAAGGCCCACTCCAAGACCTGCGGCACCCGCGAGTACCGCTGCGACTGCGGCACCCTCTTCTCCAGGTATACCATGCACGCACGCCATTGATCCATCCGTCCGTCCAAGATCGATGTTTCAGTTCATTTTCAGTTCATACAGGCGTGTGCTTATACTGTTTGCTGTTCGATTTTGGATATGCATGCGCGAATGATTGGGTCATGATGAAACTTTGATGAGGGGCTAGCTAGGCTGCTAGGGGCGATTCGATTTGACGGGTGGTGATGGATGGATGGACGGATGGGATGCTAGCCATAGGTAGCTGCCTAGGGTTAGGGCTGTTACTGCTGGTACTACGTGCCCACCTAGCTAGGGACATGGGCTAGCTCTCGTGTTCGAGTCTGTGTGTATGTGTGTGCGCGCAACTTTTGGCTTGGTTGGATTGGAATTGGATTCCCTGCAGAGAGCGAGAGGAGAGAGAGAGAGAGAGAGAGAGAGAGAGAGAGAGAATGGAAGGGGATGGATGGAGGATGCAGCTAGAGCTAGCAGTCGACCCTCTGCTCTGCTCCCACGTGAATCGCTCTTGTCGGGAGGGGACTGGAGATATGCAGCCAGGGCACACCCTGACACGGTCATCTGGCGGCAGTCCCGCCTTTTTACACCTCGGAATCCGCACTCTTGCCACTCTCTCTCATCTGCATCGACCTGGCATGGCATGGATCCCCACCTGTGTCTTCACGTGATGACATACATGCTGCCTGCAGCACTCCCGTCTCAGCGCAGCCATGGCGCAGCACGCAGCCTTCCTTGCCTTCTCATGTGATGCATGGCAACTGGCAAAGTCATGCCAAGTACGTACCGCTGGCCATGCCTGGCCTGCTGTTAGCTTTCGCTAGCTAGCTTGCAATCAGCAGCATCCGATGGATGGATTAGCCACAAAGCCTGCTGCTGCGGCTTTTACCTGATGCATGTCGTGTCATGTACATGCCGGTCTTGTCTTACATGTAACAGATTACTATAGTTAGTTAGGGCGATGCATATTTGTCATGCACCTTTAGATTAGTCCTTTTTTTCTTACAAAATAAAAGCATTGTGCTGTTTATAGCTTAATCTGCTCCGTGGAATCGGATCCGAATATTCCTCAAAAATCATCGGTCAAAATTAATTGCCAGCTAGCATTCCCTCGAATAACGAGTGAGACGACAATCTATCATCGATGCACCCAGTAAAGGATTGCAAGCTACCCAACTGGCGTAATAAATCGGCACATTTAGAGCAAGAGATTTCATAGCACTGATTTTTCTTTTGAATTACTATGGTTGGGGCGGTGCATATTTGTCATGCACTTTTGGCTAGTTTTGCCTCATTTTGATGATCGTTACGCCTTCAGCTTAGTATTATATTTTGTACATAACAAAGCATTGTGCCATCCATTGCTTAATATGCTCCGTGGAATTGGATCGGAATATTTCTCAAAAATCATTGGTCAAAATTAATTGCCAGCTAGCATTCCCTCAAATAACGAAAGACACGACAATCTAGCATAGATGCATGCAGTAAAGGATTGCAAGCTACCCAACCGGCTAAATAAATCGGCACATTTAGAGCAAGAGATTTGGTAGCACGTTTTTTTTGAATTACTATAGTTGGGGCGGTGCATATTTGTCATGCAGTTTCGGCTAGTTTTGCCTCATTTTGATGATATCATTATGCTTTCAGCTTAGTATTATTTTTTCGTAGATAACAAAGCATTGTGCAATCTATAGCTTAATCTGCTTTTTTGAATCGGATCAGAATATTTCTTAAAAATCATCCGCCGAAACTAATTGTCAGCTAGCATTGCCTTAGATAGCAAAAGAAGCGCTAGTGTTATATGGATGAAGACACTAAAGGATTGCAAGCTACACAACTGGCGTAATAATCAGCACATTTAGAGCAACTTCATCATTATATGCAAACACGTAGGAAAAAATGATGATTTCCGCCTCATTCTTTAGTAAACAAATTTTATGACTAGTAGTTAAATAGAAGGCAAATCTATAAGTTCTGTGAAATACTGTGTCGGGGAGAGAGAAAGAGATTTGGTAGCACGGGTTAATATTTTGAATTACTATAGGTAGGGCGATGCATATTTGTCATGCACCTTTGGCTAGTTTTGCCTCATTTTGATGATATCAGTAAGCTTTCAACTTATTATTATCTTTCCTTGCAAAATAAAGCGAGAAAGATTATGTTGGCAAGCGAGAAAGATTATGTTAATTTATTTGAATTACTATAGGTAGGGCGATGCATATTTTCATGCACCTTGGCTAGTTTTTCCTCATTTTGATGATATCATTTTGCTGCCAGCTTAGTATTTTTTTTCTCCTTGCATAATAAAGCATTGTGCAATCTATAGCTTAATATGCTTTGTCGAATCAGATTAGAATATTTCTCAAAACTCATCGGTAAAATTAATTTCCAGCTAGCATTGCCTCAGATAGCAAAAGAAACGACAATCTTATATACAGGAACACAGTAAAAGATTGCAAGTTACACAACTGGCGTAATAAATCAGCACATTTATCCCCCCCCCCACCTTCCCCCTCTAGTAAACATATTTTATGACTAGTTAAATGTTAAATAGAAGGCAAATCTACAAAGTTTTGTGAAATATTGTGTTCGAGAGAGAGTGAAAGAGATTGGGCATCACAGGTTAATTTTCTTGAATTACTATAGTTAGGGAGATGCATATTTGTCATGCACCTTTGGCTAGTTTTGCCTCATTTTGATGATATCATTATATTTTCATCTTAGTAATTTTTTTCCTTACAAAATAAAGCATTGTGCAATCTATAACTTAATCTGCTTTGTTGGATCGGGTCAGAATATTTCTAAAAATCATCGGTCAAAATTAATTGCCAGCTAGCATTGCCTCAGATAGCAAAACAAACGACAATCTTATATAGAGGGTCACACTAAAGTATTGCAAGCTACCCAACTGGCGTAAAAATCACCACATTTAGGGTAACTTCATCATTATTTGCAAAATAAACGTCAATTATTTCTGTCAATATTCATTGAAATTTGACCAGTTTTAAATATCATTTTGTGTTAGTTTGGATATAATCCAAAATTTTGAGGTACACACATATTTTTCTACCCACTAAAATCACACAAAATTTCAAAATTAGAATTTAAATGATTATTCATTTCAATGTTTTGGTATGTATTGTGTTTAGAAAGAGAGAGATACACAGAGAGAGGGGGGACCATCCGGTGTGTTGCTACAAGACTAGTTTCGGGTTTTTTATAGTTCTGAATGATATGTTATGTATATCTGGTTGTCCAGTAGTTTGTGATGCGATAATGTTGATAGGATGTGCAATTGATCTTTTGATGGCATGTTTTCTTTCACAGTGGTGGCATTGACAGTGTTGTTAATGATCGGTAGATTCCCGATTAATTCCTACAAGAGTACCTAAATTATCAGCCGACGAGCGAGCTCTTCCATAGCCGCCCGCATCCAAATCAACTACGATTGGGGGATTTGGCGTTCTCTTAGATAAGACGAATTATGTTTAAAAAGAAAGAGAGAAGGCAAATTATATTGCATGTGTCATTATTGTTGCCAATATTTGTGTAGTTAGCCAATGATTGACCATTAAATGGTAAATTCAGTTCATCACCTGATTAGCCAACTAATTCCATATACTCCCCTGTGATTGCACAATGCATGTATCATGTTTGATACTTTATTTTTGTTGCTGAAATTTATTTGTAGGTCGAATTTTCACCTTGATTTAATTTGACTAGGATGCATGTTTGATTCTAAATTATTTGATCAGAAAATTATAATGTGACCTTTTATATATATGGTGACAATTATAATGTGACTTGCACCCATGCGCATTAGGCATGGAAAGTTTTTGACATTTTTTCCACGTACGCATGCAGGAGGGACAGCTTCATCACCCACCGCGCCTTCTGCGACGCGCTGGCCCAGGAGAGCGCGCGGCTGCCGCCGATAGGCGCCGGCATGTACGGCGGCCCTGGCAACATGGCCCTCGGCAATCTCTCCGGCATGGCGCCCCAGATGCCCAGCGGCTTCCCAGACCAATCCGGCCACCACTCATCAGCTTCGGCCATCGACGTCCTCAACCTTGGTGGCGGAAGCGGCAACGCCGGTCAGTTCGAGCACCTCATGCCATCCTCCTCGGGGTCCTCCATGTTCCGCTCCCAGGCCGCCAACTCCTCCCCGTTCTATATGGGCGGCGGCGCAGCGCAGGACTTTGCCGAGGATGACGTCCACCGTTCCCATGGCAACCAGGGCTCTGTCCTCCAGGGAAAGTCTCCCGCGGCCTTCCATGGCCTCATGCAACTTCCGGACCAGCACCAGGGAAGCGGCGGCGGCAACGGTAATAACAACCTCCTGAACCTTGGCTTCTTCTCAGGCAATGGCAACGGGAGCGGCCAGGACTCGCGCCTGGTCTTCCAGAACCAGTACAACGGCAGCGCCGGAAATGGCAACAGCAGCAATGGAAATGGAGAGAATGGCGGCATGGTCGCGTCCGGCAGCGTCCTAGGAGGTGGTGGCGGGGGCTTCCCTTCGCTCTACAGCTCGTCTGAGGCGGGCGGCGGGCTCCCGCAGATGTCCGCGACTGCGCTGCTGCAGAAGGCCGCGCAGATGGGCGCGACGACTAGCAGCCACAACGCTGGCGCTGGTGGCGCCGGGCTGCTCCGTGGCCCGGGTATGAGGGGCGGCGGCGGTGAAGGCGGGTCGTCGGCCGCTGCAGCGGCGGCGAGCGAGAGGCAATCTTTCCATGACCTCATCATGAACTCTCTGGGTAGCGGGAGCGGCGCCAGTGCTACGACCGGCGGTCGCGCCGGGGCGTTCGGCAGCGGCGGGGGCTTCCCCGTGGACGACGGCAAGCTGAGCACTCGGGACTTCCTCGGCGTCGGCCCTGGCGGCGTGGTCCAAGCCGGCATGGGGCCGCCCCGGCGGCACACCGGTGGCGCCGGGCTCCACATGGGCTCGCTGGACCCTGCCGAGCTGAAGTAGCAACATACAGCAAGATCGATCTATCGTCAAGAAAAACAACAAGATAATGCATGGAAGCTCTCAAGGTAAGGTGCGTGCATGGCGATGGAAGAATGAAGAGAGCATGCATATTACTGCATTTAGAAGAACAAAGTTAATAAATTAGTTTCTTGGGTAATCTTTCATCTGTTAATTAATTATTAGTGGACTTGTCCTCTTTGGCAAACTAGCTAGACCAGAATTTCAGTTTAATTTTGCCATGTTTCATGCATGTATGTATGTGATGTACATTTGGTCCGCCGGTCTCCTTGGAACTTGGATGTGATCGAGATGTGAAGACCGGACCGGACCGGACCAGACCGGAACTTAATCTGTTACCATTTGGAGTTTTACTGCCTGCTTGATACATGCATGCGTGCATGCCTGCGCTAATGTCTGGGTGATGATCATCAGAGTATACAATTCAATATCTATGTCAGCACGGGGTTTATATTTCATGTTGGTTTCTTCTCTGGGTGGCGCTGCTTTCAAAGCTTAAAGGACGACTGGGCTAATCAGCAAGCAAGCACAGACTGCAGAGTGGGCATTAAATTAGCTGGTACGTCCTCAGCTTATGACCAGTCAGTGAGGCTGGATGGATGCATCAGCGTGTAGTACGTGTATGTAGGTCTCAGGCGAGACCAGACAGGAAGCACACGACAGGGGAGGAAGATACAAGCAGATGATCCAAAGCACGCATCCCCAATGCATGGCTCATCGATGAGCACCCGCTGCTGCTAGCTCTGGCTATGGTTGTGACTTGTGAGTGGTACTACTAGAATGCACCACTAGAGTACTACTAATTATTCCCTCGATCTTGGTTGGCCTCTTGACTTTGCATGCCCCTCGTCGATCGTCTGCAAGCAAAAACTGCTTGCACTGCTGCTCTCACTGTGTGTGTGTTGTGATCCGGTCTGGCTGAGGCACCACACATGCATATAGGGATGGATTGACGTATACAAATGTAGCCACAGGAAAAGGTACGTGCCGGGTCGCTATGCAACGTTTGGATGTAGCTGAACGCTACAGAACAAAGCTGGCCCTCTCAAAGTCCACGTGAAGAGAGAGAGAGAGAGAGACGACAGGTGCATGCTAGTCTGTGCATCAGGCAGGCCGATCCAGAACACTAGCTATAGCAACACAGGGAGGCCTGTCAAATGGCACACTGTTCATGTGATCACTAATCACTAGCTAGTCACATTTTGGCTAATTAAGGGCATCTTCAGACCCTCAAACTGTCTGCGTACGTTCAGACCGTGCTCTTCCGATGTGTTGTGACGTATTTTTTCAGCAAACTAGGGGTCTTTACAGGAGTCTGGACAGCAGATCCGTAGGACTCCAACACCCCAGCCCCTCCAAAAACCCTTCCCTAACCTCGCACCTCTATCCTCTTATTTTCTCTCCTTTCCTTTTTCTCTTTTGCCTTCGCCGCCGCTCCACCAACCCCGCCGCCCCGGTGAGTCCGGCACCTCCAATGGTACACCCGGGATCCAACCTGCTTCTTCTCTGATGCTGTTCCACACCTCTCCTTTGACCGTCGCGCAGATACCACCAGCTCCTATTGTACTTACCATGCCCGGCAACTGTTCGGTGAAATGCCCATGCTAAATTTGTTTGGCCCTTCTTCTCTGAAGCAATAGATTCAGGTATGGAGTACATATAGGAGCACTATGTTGAGTCATCAGACGGCTCGTCCGACGAGGAGGACTACACGGATGAGACGACGATGATACATATGGTCATTGCAGACGCGGGGTGTGCGGAAGAGCATGTTCTCAATCTCAAGGGATTGATCAAGGGTCATCGAGTGCTCAACCGTAACAGTGCGCGGCCATTTGATAATGATGTCCGACTACGTTGCCCCCGATGCCCTCTTCGCTGACAATTTCGCCCGCGGTTTCGAATGCGCAAAAATGTCTTTGATCATCTCTACCATGGGGTCCGATCCTTTGATGACTAGTTCATCTTGAAGAAGGATGCCGTGGGAAGGATTGGATTCTCTGGTTACCAGAAATGCATGACTACACTGCAGATGCTTGCATATGGCACGACCACTGATTCGTGGGGTGAGTACCTACGGATGTCTAGGAGCACATGCAAAGATGCCATGGTCAGGTCTGCAACTGCCATGGTCTTGGTGTTTGGACCTCAATACCTGAGAGAACCAAATGGCACAGACACCGATAGGCGCTTGACAATCTCAGAAGCAAGAGAGTGGCAAGGTTTGCTCGGATCTCTTGAATGTATGCATTGGAAATGAAAGAAACTGCATAAAAGCTATACAAGGGCAATATCAAGGCCATGTCAAGAAGCCCACCATCATTCTTGAAGCTGTTGCATCACATGATCTTTAGATTTGGCAAGCCCGGGGTCTCACAATGACATCAATGTGCTGCAGCGGTCATCATTGTTTGCGAGGCTAACTTAAGGCAAAGCTCCTCCTTGCCATTGTACAGACAATGGGCATGAGTACAACATGGGCTACTATCTGGTTGACGGTATCTATCCTTCGTGGGCTACCTTTGTCAACACCAGCTCTAACCCAGTTGGCCAAACAAAGGCTCACTTTGTCCAAAGACAAGAAGTAGCTAGAAAGGATGTTGAGAGGGCATTTGGAGTTCTGCAGGCACGTTTTGCAGTTGCTCATGAAGCAGCTAAACAATGGGATGCGAAGACCTTGTAGGAGGTGATGACTTGTTGTGTGATCATGCACAACATGATCGTGGAGCATGAGGGTGACGATGCTGCTACAAGTCTTGAATTTAAGAACATGGGTGATCCTACCGAACTTCCTGATCAGAATCCGGCCACATTAGAAGAGTTTGTTCAAATGCATCAGCAAATCCGGCATCGAGCAACTAAAGGAAGATTTGATTAAGCATTTGTGGACGGTTAAAGGGGACACCAATGTTTGAGTGTAATATTTAAACTTATTTAAATAGAACTATTACTGCATTTGAACATTTAAACTATTGTAGACTATATATATGCAGCTATTTGAGTGTGCGGGCTAAAAAAATTGGGGCAGGCAGCGTTGGCTGACCGGTTCCCGTCGTGTTTTCCGTGCATCATCCGTTTATGAAGTGTTTCTGTTTTTGTTTTTGTTTTAAAAAAGGAAGAAGGAAATCAGCGCTAACGAGCCCTCGAAACGTGGTGGTCGGGAATTAAGCCTAGCAGGGTAAGGCTGGTCACAATGGGCAAGAACATAGTCTAGTAACTTACACACTTCCCTAGACTATATTACTACCTCCACAGTGGGTAGGAACATCTATGTAGTATCATGCAACAATGTATTTATTAGGTTATAGACTCATTGTTTCTTGGAGTGTGTGATGTTCCGGTAACTTAGCTAGTTACTACAAGCACCTCTCTCTTTATTAAATATGTGACACATAAGCAAAGTTGTATTGGAGTGTGTGATGTTACTCCTAAGTTCCTCCCCATTGTGACCAGCCTAACCAACTCAACCAACCAATAACTTTGCTTGTACAAAGGAAACTGCATTCTATATTATAGGAGAAGCGGATTTTCAATAAATAAATAAATTGAAAGGCAGACCGGACCGCTGCTCACTTTAAATGCAAAATACTAATCTCCGCACAATGGCTGCCAGATGCACGTAAAAAAAGGCTGCCCCATGTGCAACGGATGCCACATGGACCTAAAATAAAGGGATGCCCCATGTGTGTGGCTGATTTAGTTGGGCCATGCATTACTGTTTTGTTCTGAACTTCTGATGATTTTTTAGGGGTAAAGACTTCTGATGATATAAGGGAAGTAATATAGATGCATATTTTCATCATACTTGCATCCTTTATAACAATGATTTTATTATGATAAATTTATTTTAATTGATGGGAACCCTTGCTTCTGTTCTGAAAGCCAGAAAGCTTGAGGAGCTCGGCATTTGACCCTTGTGGCATCGGAATGTAGAGATGTGAGGAAACACTATAGGTGGACAATGCGACACAAAGGAGGAATTCATTTTTGATTGATCTATTGTCTCCCTCGGGTCTGGTCGAACATACCAACATGCCGCACCATTTTTTTCAAGTTGAGAGATGATGGATAACTAACATTTGTGTTAATATTTTCATTAGTTTGTGCTATTTATCAGGAAAGAAAGTTAGCCTTTATTCATTAATTTCCCATAATATTTTTTTCACCAGGATGACAAGAAATGACCCAGTTCGAAATGCGCTTGTGGTATGATCCATAATGTGCAAATTTTATTGGGTTCATATGGATTTACTTAGAATCAACTCGCATTGTGGAAGTTCCATCAATGATTAAAGACGGTTGAACTCACTGGCCATACTACATATGCTTATTATTTTTTCCCGTTGCAACGCACGAGCATATCTGCTACTAATAATAAAGTCAGATGGTATTTTTGCTTTGGTCCGTCATGGCCTTTTAAAAAACACCCTGAAATTTTTTAGGTAAACAATCCACGGTCCGTTTGTCCATCCGTACATAGCGTTTTCGTACGCAATCGCCTCGCCCATATCTGGCCACATCGTTCCACCGCTGCCGCCTTTTCTTTTTTTTGAGCATCAGTACAGACATAAGCACTTATGTACACGCGCATACATCCATCCCTATGAAGACACACACGCACACCCTACCCTTATGAGCACCCCCGAGAGACTGAGCCGGCATATCATCTTGAGATTTACGAAGTCACCGTAGGCGCCTCGTCGTCGACGGGAACGTCTCCTCCCACTGAAAGCGCATCGCCGGAAATCCTGAAATAAACTTAGAAATAATGCGAGCACCAGGATTTGAACCCTGGTGGGTTGGGGATACCACTGTCCACCTAACCATCTCAACCACAGGTTGGTTCGCGCTGCCGCCTTTTCTTATGGGCCGTTGAGTCACATGAGAAATAAGCTAGTGCTGGTTGATCGAATCGAACTCATGGTAAATTGTCCCACCTCGTTCATTTGAGCCTGTTCACATCTATTTATATACGCAAGATAATTACCTACAATATGAGCAAGACGGTGAGAACAAATGAGGTGAAGCCACATATGCTAATTTTATTTTGGATTACTAAAGATAATTGTGATAAATGTGCTCGGACTTTTGGAGTCGGACTAAAATATCATATGTACGATGAAAATATCATATGCATGATGTTTAGATCGTAACATATTTGAACATAAAAGAAGAGTGATTTATGTGTATGATAATGCTATTCCATTGTGGATTGCTAAATATAATTATGATATACTATTTGGATGGAATTATCTTTTGCTGCATATCCAAATGCAGAAAATGATGTAGAGAACCAGGAGCTCAGACATACATCACGCACATCTTTATATTCATAGCATATACTAGAAATATTGGAAAAAATTTGTATAAATTTATATATTTGACTACACAATTTG
Organism: Triticum urartu; assembly: GCF_003073215.2. Taxonomy (NCBI): domain Eukaryota; kingdom Viridiplantae; phylum Streptophyta; class Magnoliopsida; order Poales; family Poaceae; genus Triticum; species Triticum urartu. The sequence goes on from NC_053026.1 coordinate 527,853,087, forward strand.
AAATTGACTACATAAGACTACATTTCTGGCACCGCCACCGGCCATCGCAATGAGTGCAGACGTACATTAACGACGAATTAGTCTTGGATCCCTTAGATGGGAGCGGCAACAAGGAATACACCCAATAGGAGTAGACCTTTGCACATGGTGCGCAGCGCCCTACTGAATAGATTTGACGGCGGCGAATCCTGAGGATATGGGTGGCGGGCTGGCGGCCAGTACAACAACGGCTCACTCTCACTCTGGTAGAAGAACAATCAGGATGATGAAAAACCTACGGGTGAAAAACCTTGGCAACATTGCCAACAATACAACAGTCTCCTCGGCCTGACGCCAGACTTGGCCTGCATGTTATAAATTGCCCGAACAACCAACGGGGCTTGCTCACAAATTCGTGTCAAATCTAGGGACCAAATTTGTCATATCCATTCTGCTGCTCATCATGAATATATATATATATATATATATATATATATATATAATTAAAGCACAAGACAAAATTATATCCTTCTTTTACATAGGTTGTTGAAGGCTAGCCAGGTTTGTTGTATGAAGATAAAGATGTGCATGATGTATGTCTGAGCTCCTGGTTCTCTACATCATTTTCTGCATTTGGATATGCAGCAAAAGATAATTCCATCCAAATAGTATATCATAATTATATTTACCAATCCACAATGGAATAGCATTATCATACACATAAATCACTCTTCTTTTATGTTCAAACATGTTACGATCTAAACATCATGCATATGATATTTTCATCGTACATATGATATTTTCATGTGACTCGAAAAGTCCGAGCACATTTATCACAATTATCTTTAGTAATCCAAAATAAAATTAGTATGATGTTAGACATAAATTATTTTCACAAACATAATAGCTACACATGTCAATAAGGGGATGCAAGGGTATTTTTCTCTCGTTTTGCAACCCACGGGCATATATGCTAGTGCACACAAAAGAAGTGAAAAAAATATAGGCTTGCACAAAAGAAACCTCGGCAGTTGACACGTCCTCGACAAGTGACAACTAGGGGAGTGAGATGGAGCTTCCGTCTCTCTCTCCCCTGAGTAGTTTTACTATGTTTTCATTACTGCAACTTGCCGGTTTGACATTGTTCTTCTCGATTGAAGCGCAATGTGCTTTCCTTGTATCTCTTGTCGTTTATCTGTGGTCTATATCTACCAATGGCACAAGTCCATTTAGCAAAGCAGAACCCATGTGAACAGTTCCAAGAAAGTGTCCAACGGTGTGCACAGAGCATTCATGATTCAGATTAGTTGCCTGTCTTAGCAGTTGCATAAAAATAGTTTATACCCCTAGAATATCCAGGAATATTTGGGCAGATTTCATTCATGTTGGGAGAGAAAAACTGTCTTTTTACCATTTGCATTTTTTGCTATTATATGACTTTGCTATTTGTCTGTGTGTATGTGGGGAGTTGGTGTTGGTTGTGTTAGAGATATATTTGGGAACGTGTATTTGGTAATTTAAGATTTGTAATTTGTCTCCTACCTTATTTTCATGAGAGGAGTCTTGCCCTTCAAGCCTTGTACTCAATATATACTCGCCCTTGAGGCTCAATAATACATCCATCATATCCCGCAACAATCCCCCTCTCTCCCTTCTAACATGGTATCAGCCTTACCTCGATTCTAAACCCTAGCTGCTGCCGCTTCCGCACCCGCGTGCTGTCCTCGAGACGGTCGGCCTCCTTGAACACCGCCGGGGGCCACGCCGCCCGTACCTAGGGTTCGTCCACCGGCCGTGATGACCGGCTGCCCTAGAAAGTTTTTTTCTCAAGCCCTCGCTCTGGGTTTTTTTCGCTCTCTCACCGATCGTTTTGACCGGCGTTTTCGTTTTGGGTTTTCAATCTATGCTTGATCGATTTGTGTCGCCCGCCGCCATCGTCGACCACCGCGCCTCTACTCCAACTTGGGCATCGACTCCACCGGCGTCTTCTTCGACTCGGCGGTCTCGTGTGGCACATGACGGCCCGAACGGCCGTCGTCTGCGCCTCCGTTCGCACGTCACTATGCTAACCGTCGTCACCTTGATCGGATCGGGACTTCTTCGCCAACCCCACGTCCATCTACCTCGGCTGCATCATGCTTCTTCCGGCAAGACGGCGCGTCTTTGTGCAACTCGTGGCCACCTCATGCTGTGTAACCGCAGGTCACCGCGCGTCCAACGCACGCGTTGGATGCAACGACCACGGCCGCCCGTGAGTGCTACGCTGGCCCAACACGCGCCTTTCACTTAGACATCAAGGCATGCATGCGTCTAGTTGGCCCGGTCACACATGATGCTTGGCTTGGCTTTGTACAACGTGTGCCCCCTGGCCAGTCGCCGTGTGCTGCTACATCGGACGACAATGCACACCGAGGAGCGGACGCTTCGACTTTGCAGACGTTTGGACTGATCATCTGAGCGTATGCGATCCATCTCATTTATGCCGTGCAATCGATCTGGCTCGTCGGTTGCGCGCGTCTCAGGAGGTCCTGTGAAGATCATCTTTGAGTTCAGCGTGCCCCTCCATCAATCGAGCGATGGGTTGTCGTTGCATCGTCCCGTCGGGCCTCCGCGCCGTGGCCCTGTGGTTCTCCTCATGGCTGTGTCGACTCGCGCGTCGCCGTTGCATCATCCCGCGATACGCGGTCCCAGCCGCCGCCCCGAGGTCGTCCCCGCGGCTGCATCGCCCCCCGCTGCGCTGCTCCTTCGGGCTGTAGCGCTACGGCCCGCGGTCCCTGCTGCCGCCCGAGGCCTTCCGCCCTCGCCCCGACCCGCCTACTGCCGCCGCGTCGGCCCTTCGGGTCATGGTGCCGCGGCCCACGGTCCATCGCCGTCCTCGCGCGTCGACTTCCTGTGGTATGCGTCGCGCCTCCTCCTTTGGCGCGGGAACGCCATCATCCGCGCCGGTCTTCGTCATGCTGTTAGGGTTCCTCGCCTACTTCGAGCACCGCCGTCGCGCTCCTAACCTAGCCACCGCCGCCGCTCTTCTTTGGCCGCCGCTGTCGCTACCCTTGTAGCCGCCGCCGCCCGTCCACCTCCTTCGTCTACATCCAATACCAGCCTGTCACCAGCGTCACCGTCATCTACCCCGACCACTTCGTCTACTCTAACAACCACGGGCAACATCGGTCCCGTGCTGATTGGCGCCGCAACCGTCGTTGAGTCCTTCTCTGCTGGCCTCCCCGACTTCTCCGACATGGCATACAGCTCGTGCAGGTCCCTTGTCTACGCATGCCCGGTATTGGCAACACCAGTGCGTGCCTTCGTCCACGACGTGTCCCCGGGCCTGGCAAACCTGGAGCGATACTTCGTCAACTTCGTCTTTGTCCATCTACGCATGCCCGGTGCTGGCAACACCGATGTGTGCCTTCGTCCACGACGTGTCACCGGGCTTGACAAACCTGGCGCGACGCTTTGTCAACACTGTCTACCTCCTGGCGCACCCCTACTTAGTAGTCATTGTGCCCATGCTAACTCGGCACCTCCTTGCGCCCACGGCTTCATGGTGTTTTCCTCGACACCGGCTACCCCGACTTGACATCGACCACAACATTCTTCGCACGGCTACCTTGACCACGGCTACACCACCCTATGCTCTCGGCTACCTTGACATCGGCATAAAGGGCTGTCATCCGCTTGAGTAACTCGTCGGCTTCCTCTACAGTCAATGCATCCTCGATGCGACACCGTCCACGATGCTCCTGCTTCGACTGCGGGGGGATGCCATCCCGTCGGCTGCTATTCTCTCCAGTCTGACCGTCCGCGATGCTCCTGTTGTGCGCAGTGCTATTGCTACGACTGCGGCGGGATGTTAGAGATATATTTGAGATACATGTATTTGGTAGTCTAGGACTTGTAGTATGTCTCCTACCTTATCTCCAGGAGAGGCGGCTTACCCTTCAAGTCTTCTACTCAGTATATACTCGCCCTCGAGGCTCAATAATACATTCATCATATTCCACAACAATTCCTCTCTCTCCCTTCTAACAGGTTGTGTGCATCCTACCTATACAGAGGTCGGGTGTGTGTTTGTTATGTTTGTATCCTCTTGAGTACTGATGTTTTATTTTGAGTCAATAAAATTCACTCTTTGTTGAAAAAATTGCATATTTAAAATTCACATGGCGGAAAAATTGTTTTCCGGGCACACGACGGACATTACTCTGGTGGGTTGTAACTTAAGCTTACACGACCATGGTTGGTTCATTGCTCATGTAGGCCCACCAAAAATGTCCGTTCACCATTCGATTTGCCTGAATTATGAAATAGTATGTGCCCCTTAAAAATATCTAAACATTCAAGAAAGAGAAAAACTTGCCTACATACAATTTGGTGTCTCTGATCGCTACACCGCTGCTGCCTCAATATATCTCCTCGGCCCCACACCCAAAATTCTCCTATTACCACAGAGCAAAAAGAGAGAGTAATAATCAGCGATCATGCATATTTGTTCATCAATCTAGGAGGTAATGGCATGGGGAGGGAATAGGCCAAGTCATGTAGAAGGATGTGTAAAGAGGTAGAAGAGTGATGCCGAGCTTAGATGGCACTAGCGCGAGGGGTTGATCCTATTCCTACCACCCATTTTACATTGGATGGCTGCAAAATGACATAGTATTTATGCAAAATTCTTGAGTTATAGACATATATGTAAATACAAATATTTAAATGTATAATGGTCTCTTAATGTATATATGCCATGAGATATCTTTTACCATTAAACAACCCCGATCCAAAATATTATATGTACACAGGGGGTCAATGTTGGTTAATTTCGACAGTAAGGTTGTCCAAGAGCTTAGGTCTGATCGTGATAGCTCTAATGATAATAGTGAAGATGCAGAACTAGAAGGTTGTATTTTCTTGGGAACTGGCTTCGCTTGGTAAACCTAGATTTTGTACAGAATTTAATTCAGCTTTTTGTGTGAAACCTAAAGCTGTGTGTAAAAAGTAAAAATGTTTTGTTTAAATGGCTTCTTAAATGGTAGAGGATTGGGCGCCCCTGAGGCTTGTCATAATGGAGGTAACTTAGCTAGTACTAACATAAATACCTCAAGACAAAGTTGCTTATGTGGCAAATAGTTAATGTATTTATTAGCTTGTAGACTCACCTTTTGCTAGTAACATACTCACATGTGATAATGGAGGTGGATTGTCTGGAGTTGGTGACATTCTAGAACACTCGCCATAATTCTCGTTCAATTGTGACTCCGATCTTTGTTGAAATTGGAGAGCTAGTTAGTGTTTTTTCTTGATTTGAAATTCTGCAAGTAAACAGGTCAGCAAACCTTCCGGTGCATCTTTGTGCCAAGCATGCTTGCACATTAAAGGTGACCAAGAGTTGGCTTGATGAAACTAGCTCTCAGCTTCCTAGTTACTAACTTATTGGCTGGTTGTTCTAGGAATGCTTCTGTCTGAATAATGCTCTCTGAATTTCCCTAAAAAACATGACAATCTATTTCATCCCAATTAATTTTATCATATAATGGGAAAAGTGTGAGGAAGAAAAAAAAGAAAAAAAAGAACCAGCTAGCGGAATAAATCTCTTTCATCTCCCGTCGGCAACAGAAACCTCTCCATGGCAAACCAGACGACAAGGCGACGGGCAATATTTTTACCACACAACGTACAGTGGCGTGGTGTACGGTACGGCAGGAATCGTCGCCGTCCGTCGACCTGTTGCTAGCTAGGTTTTGAACCGACCCTGTCGTCGGTTTCCCCCCGTGTTCTCCTCCCCTGTCCTTCCTGAATCCTCTGACGTACTGTTTCTGTCCGCGTCCGGCCATGGAATCTTGCAAAAAGGGGGATATAGCTAGCAATGCTATACTACTAGCATACGGAGATAGTGCCCGCGTATTTGTGCCGTTTCATGAAATGATTGACGACGCTCCTTAATTTGCGCCGGTGCATTTTGTGTCCGGTGGAAGCACGTAGTACTACGTCCGCAGTGTCAACAGTCAAGTCGAGTCCTGGTTTCGCTGCTAGTACTATACCAGTACTACAGTAATATCTATGGAGACGACGATATACACGTACGTGTACATCATGCGTGCATGCATGCGTAAAATGTCTTCGCTTGTGGGTGCAGCCTTCCATGCATGCAAAAGTAAAAGAGATCTGCGACGGCGGACCTTGCATGCAAAAGGCGAAGAGAGAGCGATGGATGGATGCAGTTGTAGGTTCGTGATCCGATTCTTCGTTAAAAGCACGGGGACAAAAGGAACAAACGGCCGGCCTTTTCCGGGGGAATCATTGATCGCCCAGTCGTCCGAATCGGATCTCTACCAGATCTCATCCGTTGCAGCCCGCGCAACTGTGCAGCTGAATCTACAGATCGACCCTGCATTTTCCTTGTGCCATGGCGTCCCCGCCGCGCGCGCTCACAGTGGCCGCCGTACCCCTACCGGCGGGTGGTGGAGCGGCCGGGGATGCGCATCGTCGGCACCGGCCGGCGTCGGGCATGACCGGCCACATGGGGCTTGTCCTTGCCGTTGGCCGGCAGCGGCTGGCGCCTAGCAACGTAGAGAAAGTACCTCTTGGCGCTTGCTTGCAACGGCCGAGGAAAGGTGTCTATGCATGTCATGTGTCAGCTCGATTATTAGCTATAGTCTAGTGAGTGGGTAAGTGAAACAGTGTTGGCTTTGCTCCCAGGACGAATATATCTGTCCTTGGAGCCTGGAATCCATCGGGTTTAATATTCCTGGACCCGCCCAGTGATATGCTAATCAATGTACTTCCAGCAGGCGACGCTGTTAGTTTGATTGATGGGAGCATGCATGCAGCATGCTTTGACGTTATATAGTTTGACTAAAAAGATGACTAACTTTAGTACGTAAGCACACATCAGTGTATATGTGGAATACTCATCAAGGTGCACAAATACTCCCTCCTTCCCAAAATAAGGGAGTTGTACACATCTCAAACACTCAAAAGGGCACATGCGAAATCATGGGGAATACACACACGCATACAATATGGGAGATACACACACTAATTTATGAGTAAATAAGCACACTAACGTGAGAGTACACAAAGATAGTAAGTACACACACACAAGAAATACCAACATGGGGAAGCACACATATGTTAGATGGAAAGCAAGGTTGTCAGAATCGCAATTCTATTGAACGATTCTACGACTTTACGATCCAAACTAACCACTCCGATTCTACGATTTTGGTTAGTACAATCTATGTTTTTACGACTTTGATGGTTAACATTCTACGATTTCTGATCCTACCATCATAGCTCTGATCCAATTCAGAATCATGATTTTGACCTAGATGGAAAGTAGATCATGTTTATCGAAACCTACCAACAGAATCTAGTTTCAAAGTATCAACGGCGAACTTAGTAAAAACAACTCGTAAATTGGATGCTTGGTTCAACAGATATTTCGGTTCGATAGTTTTTTAAACATAGACCACCCACCTTATCAAAAGAGAAAATCGCACCAAAATAACCTCGTGTTGGCATCTGCGACGTGAGGTAACCCCGCAGGGTAAGTTTGACCGGTGTTCACAAGTTTTGAAGAGATGACTTTTTTTAGGCGATGAGATCAGGAGGTAATATGTATCGCTCTTTGCGAGCTGTACCAGTGAGTCGCCCACTCGCTCGCTACATGGGCCAGGCCAGTTACCAGTGATTTTTTTTCGCTGGTTAACCTACACAAACTTCACTGAAGTCTGTCCAGCCAGCAGTCATTTTCTTCGCTTCAAGTCTACTGCACTCGGGTCGATCTAGCTAACGGCAATATTTTTATCCATCCACTGCAGTACTATGCAGTATAAAGCATCATTTTTTTATTCTTGTTCAACCGGGTTTTCAGGTTTCTTAGTCAAAAAATAATTTGATTTTTGTCTTCTTAACTATTCATGAATTAAAAATATATTAAATTTTAAAATTCTTTTTACAAATTTTAAAAATAATCATGAATTTTAAAAAATGTTCGCAAATTTAAAGATACATGAATTAATAGATGTTTACATATTTTAAAACCCTAGGATCTGGTGTTCCAGACCGGACGATGGCGGCACTGCGGTGTCGTTTCTCTCTTGGGAGCGTCGTTTTGTGGAGCAGCGCTGGAAGTCAGAGGTAGGAGGTGGAGCAGCTTCGTCTTGCACGGAGCTTCGGTGGAGATGTCAAGTCATGCCTGACTTACAGGTGCTACGCTTGGTCATGCCTGGTCGGCAGGTGCTACGCACGACAGATCCTCCAAGGGCTTCAAGCTGTGTCGGCTGGTGATACGTGGCAGCATGGCGCTGAAGTGTATCAGTGACGACCACGACGTGTACAGCTGTTTGCGCGCAGGGAGGAGGTGCCGTTGGGCACCGTGGTGGCGTCGATGATAGCTGGACCGAGCAAGGTTGATGCATCAGTACAGTTCTGAAGATGGAGCGGTGGCAGTTGGCGGCGGCAGCCTCTGAGAGCACGCCGGACCAGTGTGTGCCCCAGACCCGGCAAGTGGCTAGGTTGGGGTCTCAGGTCTTAGATGTTAGGCTTGGCTGCGATGTCTGTTTGGTATTAGGCCCAGGCTATCTGCGCTCCTTCATCAACTGGATAGGCGTGTAGCGACAGTTTGTTGCTTAGACGGCGGCTTTAGTCTTACTGTTGTATGACTTTGTAAAGTCTTGTGAGAATAATTAATAAAGTGGCCGTATGCATCGCCCAGATGCAGAGGCCGGGGGTCATCCTCCTTTTCTAAAAAAAACATATTTTAAAACAGTTCATGGATTCAAAAAATGTTCACGCATTTGAAAGGAATTCAGAATTTAGTAAACACTCATGAATTTGAGAAAAAAATCTTGAATTCAAAAATATTCATGAATTCAAAAAAAGTTCAAGAATTTAAAAATGTTTTTTTAATTATTATTTTCGCCAATTAAAAAAATTATGAATTGAAAACTAAAAAGAAATATAAATAAATTAAAAACATAAAGAGGTAAAAGAAGAAGAAACCAAATTGGCAGATAAAATATGGGGGGAGGAAAAGAAAAAACCTAACAGAACATTTCTTGGAAGGTTTAAAACAGGGGGAAAAAAGCTTCCAAAAACCACCAATCCCTCCCTGTACTTTCGTTTGCCAATGGGCTGGCCAAAGAAAACATATCCTAGCGCTCGCAATGAACCATACATATCTTCATTTTTTTTTGTTGAGAAATGAGCGACACAGATCAATTCTGGATGATATTTTTCTGAGGCTAAAACATGCTCCATTTTATTGATTAATAATGTTTAGGGGGATAAAATATAGATGAGAGGTTGGAGCCATAGATGGCGCCCTACAGATAAACCTAGCGCCTGATTTAGCGAGGATATGGGCCTCAATGTTCTAAACTCTTGAAAGACAAAAAAAGTAAGCTTGAAATTCAGGTGGCATTATTTTGATCTCACGAATGATATGACCATGCGTCCCAATAAAGCCATCTTCGATGTTCTTGATGACTTCTTGTAAGTGCATCTAGTGCCCCTTAGTGATTTTGGTGTATTGAAGCCTTATAGGTTAAGGGACTGATGCGTTTGTGAGTGTACACAGGTCTATAAGTCTATGAGGAGTTTGATATTTACAGAGAAAGTCGACCCCTAAAAATAAAGTTCTTCGGCTGAAAACTTTGGATTTCTAAAAACTTTCTGAAGACTTTGAAAGTGAAGAAATTGGTGTGATCCTGAAGACTTGGTATTCATTCGAGGAACATGAAGCGTGAAGAGTTTTGTTTTCGTAGTTTCATTTTCTCTTTCTTGAGTTATAGGAAACACTGTACTGTTAAAGGGGGTCGAGAAAATACTAAGAAAAAATCTTCAAGTGATGCTCAACTCAAATCCTACATCTACCAATCCCTTCGAGCGAAGACATTGGAAATCTTATACAGTCCAGTCAAATTTCTTCAGTGACAAAGACGAAGTTCTTCTGGTCTCTGAGGAATTTGTTCTGACTGAGGAGTTAGGAATTCGCCAGTGCGGATGGCCTACACAGTGAGGAACATGATAGCCCTGAGGAATTTGATACTCAAAATTCCAACTGTTGCTGTGCTATGCGCAAGCTGTCCCAAAATATCTACCCACCTAACGGTCATATCATTGAAGGGCATTTATGTTTTATCATGTCGGGCTGCTGCCTAGGCTATAAATAGCCGCCCCCTACAACCACTAGCTGGTTGGCTGCTCCGAGAGAAACCGACACTTGTCATTTGAGAGCATCCCATCCTCCGAGGACTTTGAGTGAAAATCATCAAGTGAGGAAAAACCCAAACCCAAACACCTACAAACCCAAAGTGATTGAGCATCACTGAAGAGATTGATCCTGCGCGGATCCGACGCTTGTTACCTTTGAAGACCTTGCATCTTCCAGACGGTTAGGCGTCATGGTCTAGAGCATCCAAGAGGAAATTATGGATCGTCGAGTGACCGAGTCTGTGAAGGTTTGGAAGTCACCTGAAGACTTACCACGAGTGATTGGGCAAGGTCTGTGTGACCTTAGCTCAAGGGGAATACGGTGAGGACTAAGTGTCCTGAGCTGCGTGTTCAGGACTGGGTGTCCGGAACTGTGTGTCCTCAGGTTTAAATACCTAGCTGCCCTAACCAGACGTACAACTGTCACAACAGTTGGAACTGGTCTACCAAATCCTTGTCTTCACCGAGCTAACTGGTTCCATTTCCTCAACCCTTCTATTTCCTCATCTCTGTGTTGTGTGCTTGTTCATATCTGTTTGAAGACTTTGACTGAAGACTTTCTCTATTTCCTCAGCTCAATTTCTTTAGTCTGTTTGCCTTCATTCTGTTTATCCTGTGTTTACGCTTTCTGTACTCTGTGCTTGTTTTCATTTCATCATGAAGACCATGTTCATGTTCTGTTATGTTTACTTTTGAGTACTTTTTCTGCTGCAAGTAGTTCTTCACTCAGGAATTTCCTCACCCGCAAATTCTTGAGTGAAGAATTCATAAAAATCGCCTATTCACCCCCCTATAGTCGATATAACGCACTTTCACTTCTTTGTAGTCCAAGGCGATGACTCTTCCAAGTTTGCACGAGATCTATCGCAAGATCCATGGCTTCGTGATAGATCAAAGTCTCAAAGGAGGCAGGGTCAGTCGCACCTGCAAACACCAGCGTCGAAGCACCCAGGTAAACTCTGTTGATATCTTTGCATAAGCGTTGATCAACCCCACATTCGACGATCTGGATATAGCCCCATTTACCATTAGTTTTGCATTGCTCGTAGGAGGGATCCATCGAGGGACTCCACTCTGTCTAGTGCTCATCTGTTGTGGGCGGACGTAATCTTGCATGCATTAATCTCCCCATGAAGTCGCTTTCATGTATTGCCTTCCTCCTGGCATGACATATAGGACATAGTGTCACGAGCAGCGGGACAAAGTCTGGATGTGGCAATGAATACAACAGAGAAAACACCCAATGCTTGACATCAGGTTCCCTTGTTTGGTTCATTTTTCCACTAGGTCTTGGTCAGCTAAAGCCCGGGCGCGTTCTCACATGGTGCAATCCATGAGGGTATGCTTCCAAGAATCGTCTGCCCATCAAGATGATGAAGCAGGTCTGCAAGTGGGATGGACTAATGTGCAAGATGCCATAGGAAGATTTCATTTTTACGGCACATGCACTTTCCACAACTTGCACCACATCTATTTCACTTGTCTGGGACTGTGTGTCCTCAGGTTTAAATACGTAGCCGCCCTAACCAGACGTATAACTGTCATAGCAGTTGGAACTGGTCTACCAAATCCTTGTCTTCACCGAGCTAACTAGTTCCATTTCCTCAACCCTTCTATTTCCTCATCTCTGTGGTGTGTGCTTGTTCATATCTGTTTGAAGAGTTTGACTAAAGACTTTCTCTATTTCCTCAGCTCAATTTCTTTAGTCTGTTTGCCTTCATTCTGTTTATCCTGTGTTCATGCTTTCTATACTCTGTGCTTGTTTTCATTTCATCATGAAGACCATGTTCATGTTCTGTTATGTTTACTTCTGAGCACTTTTTCTGCTGCAAGTAGTTCTTCACTCAGGAATTTCCTCACCCGTAAATTCCTCAGTGAAGAATTCATAAAAATCGCCTATTCACCCCACTCTAGTCGATATAACGCACTTTCAATTGGTATCAGAGCAAGGTACTCCCTTGTTCTGTGTGATTTTAGTTTAACCGCCTGGAGTTTTAGTTATGTCGACCGCAGGTATGATCAAGGTTTCTGCTGGGTGTCCTACCTTTGATGGGACGGACTACACCTACTGGAAGAACAAGATGCGCATGCATCTTGAGCAATTGACAATGATCTCTGGTACGTTGTGGAAAATGGTGTCCCCTCTGTCACTCCTACCATCAACGCTGCTGATGTGAAGAGATTCAAGCAACTCGACTCTCAAGCGAAAAACATCATATGTGGCCATCTGAGCAAAGGGCGGTATGGCAGAGTGAGTGCTTTGGAGACAACAAAGCTTATCTGGGACAGGCTGTCCAAGGTCAATGAGGGAGTCTCAACACAGCGTGACTCTCGAGTTGACATTCTTCGCAATATCTTCAACCGCTTCAAAAGACTCGACAATGAAAATGTTCAGCAAACATTCGATCACCTCACTGACATCTCAAATGAGCTTCAAGCACTTGGTGCCACTGATATCACCGATCATGAGGTGGTGAAGAAATTGCTGAGATCGCTTGATTCCTCATTTGATACCTTGGCATTGATGATACAAGAACGTGGAGACTATAAGTCACTTGATCCCGCTGATATCCTCGAGAGACTAAACACTCATGAGTTCCAGCTTGCTGAGAAGAGAGATCTCTATGGACCGAGTTATGGCAGATCATGGGCTCTGAAAGCCAAGGCAGTGTCTGAATCTGAAGGTGAAGATTCTGGCAGCAGCCTTGGTGACCCTGAAGAACTCAGCCAGGAGCTAGCAATGCTCGTGAGGAAATTTCAGAAGTTCTCAAGACGTTGTCACTTTGGAAAATCCTCAAGAAGTGATGACTTGAGATCAGATTCCTCATCCCATGATTACAAGAAGAGACTCTGTCACAAGTGCAAGAAACCCAGACACTACATTCAAGATTGTCCTCAGTGGGAAAAGGAATCAAAGAAGAAGAAGTACAAGGGTTACAGTTCTGATGATTCAAAGAAGAAGAAGAAGAAATCTTCAAAGTCCTCTTCATCAAAACCTTCAAGGTCCTCATCTCACAAGAAGAGCGGCTCCAAGATGGCTCGGGCATTCATTGGCAAGGAAATGGACTCTGAAATGAGGAAGAGGAGGAATCTGAGGAGTCAGACTCTGGCGTGGCGAGCCTAGCCCTCGCTATCGCATTCGTCAGCAAGTCCATCTTCAACTCTAAGGAAAAGGACCTCCCCAACACTACTGATGACGGCGATGAGGACTACGCTCCCACCTATTGCTTCATGGCAAAAGGCTCAAAGGTACTCAAATATCCCTCCTCTGAATCTAGTGAGGATGAATCTGATGAAAACCTCAAACCCAGTTATTCTAAACTTGCTAAGATTGATGTGAAACTGCAAAAGGCTCTGAAAAAGGTTCAAAACATGCTAGATAAAAGCGATGATATGTTGGGCGAGGAAATGGATTGCACTAAAATTTTGACTGAAAATCTTCAGAGACTTCAGTCCAAGTTTGACCATCTTCAAGGTCATCATAACACTCTCCTATCTGATCATGAGAAGCTTTCTTACGAATTTCTTCAAAGAAAGCAAGATCTTGAGCAGTTAAGAGTGAGTTATGAAGATCTTCAGAAGGAGCGTGATTCATTACTTGCTCAATAGGTCAGCGCTACTCAGGACGAATTTGTTCCTCCATGTTTGAAGTGCATTGAACGTGAAACTGCTAATTCTTCACCTGAATGCTCAAATACTTCCATTGCTGAAAATTCTTCAACTATCTCTGCTATCACTAATTCCTCATCTGAGGACATTGCTAGTATCACTGATGATGCAGGGCTGAAGGAATTGTATATGACAGGCATGTACAAAAGCCTCAAAGGGCATCAGGCTCTTTGTGACGTGCTTAAAAGGCGGATCCTCAATAGGAACCCTAGGAAAGAGGGTATTGCCTTTGAGAGGAAACTTAATGTTGATGGACCTACTGGAAACCTAAGCAGTATCCCAAAACCTCATGGGTTGCTGCAAAGGGACCTTCAGTGGATCCATCTACTTTATTTGGCTTTACATGTGAATCTTCATATTCTTCTGATGAGTCAATTAACTCTAACTATAAACTGTTTAAAAATCAGAATGGTGAAGTATTTGCTAGATATGTTGACACTAACTGCAGGAACGGTTCTCCTATTAAGAAAATCTGGGTTCCCAATCTCTAGGTGAATGTCATCATGACACCACCTGTGAAAAATAGGAACCCCAGATCAAATTTTTCATATGGACCAAATTCTTCATATGGATCCAAGTCCTCATACGGACCAAACTCCTCACGTGGATCAAATTCCTCAAAAGGATCAAAGTCCTCGTATGAACATCATTGTGCTAACCCGTCTGTTTCGCAGGGAAGATCTAAGGATTATGGATACGTGCATTATTCTTCAAACCATTATGTTCATAAGTCCTCGAAGAATTTCTCTGCTTACTCTTATGCTTACCCTAATCCCTCTTATGTGAAACGAAGTGGATTGGCATCTATGCCACCTTTCTCTTATGGAGCTCGCAGAATGATGAACTCTTTGCCACCCCTTCAGATGTGGGTAGTGAAGAAAAAGAACTAATCTCTTATGTAGGGTCAGTTCTCCAGACGAACTTAATCGTCTGAAGAATTTGATGGAGACCTGAATGTGCTTGAAAGGACGCAAGCTAATCATGAAGAAATGAATTTTCATTTCTCACGTCCTCATAGTGTTTTATCTGTTTTATTGCTTGATGAAATTGATCTGATGAAATTGATATCATATTCTTCACTGATGAAGTATATGAGTTCGTAAGTTGCACTAATTCATCTGCAGGATGATCAACCCACACTACAAAAAACCTGTTAATCCATGACAGATTTCTGGTGACGTTCCCAAAAACTGTCACAAATTATGACGGTTTATCAGGTTCGTCGCAAAATCCGTCACATATACGCAACATGAGGATGGCCCCCCAACCCGGTAGCCCCATTATGACAAATAAAGAGGGGCCGTCACGAAAACTGTCACGAGTCGACTCACGAAGCCTATATTTTTTGTTCTTATATACCATTAGGATCGTCATGGATGGATGGCACTGATGTGGCAATCCAGCGTGAAGGAAAACCCGTGTTGTGATTGGTTGAGCTAGCCGTCCCACGGATTGCAAATCCAGACCATCTCCTCTTCTGTGATCCAACGGCAAGCAATCAACTCCATCCTTCCCGACTCCTCTGTAGATCTCGATCGGCTTCTTCCATCTCCTTTGTCAGCCCCGACTCCCCTGGTCTCACTGTTTCCAGATCCCCAATCCTCCCCATCCATGGCCGCCGCCACCTCCCCATCCATGGCCATCTTCTAGGGGCAGATCCCGCAACTGCCACGACGATAGCCTCGTTCCCGGAGGCGGGGACGCCCCTGAAGGCGAACCTAGTGCACGCGACGCCGGTGCCGTTATTGCGGGTCAGGCGGCGGTCAGATCCACCACGGCAACAACCGGCGTCCTCTCCCTCTCTATCCATCTTTCTCCCATGACTGAGAAGAGGGCTTCGTCAAGGATCCCATTATGGATGTCAACGTGGGAGGCTGCTTCCTCCCCTTCCAGATCGACCATCCATCGATGGAGGCTATGAGAGCTGAGTGAGCACACACATGGTTGCGCTTCAAGGTTAGCCCTTGCCCATCTTTTCTATTCGATTTGATTTGATCTCCTTCCCTGATTTCCTTCGCCACGCAGCTGCAGCTCAATAGATGCAGGGACGCCGCAATGGAGCAAGTAAGGCCTCCCTTCTCCCACTGTTTCTTCAGATCCGCCACGGCCAGCCATATCCGGCGCCCCTGCACCACCGTGGTGGTAAGATGAATACCATTCCTTCCTCTTTGCAGCATTTTAGTTTACCTCCCCCCTGCCCACTCGCGGAGCCTGGGACATGGCCCCCCTTCCAAAAGTGCAATTTTCTTTGAACCATGAATACTAAGCGTTCTAGTGTGCCGCATCACATAGGTGCATAGCTAGCTTGATTGATTTTGTATGCGCGTACTTCCGATACGTGAAGCTCTGTCGGTCAAAAGTCTCCACGGCTTGCCTCCATGCTTTTCATCTGTGATAATTTGATTACTAAGTAGTCCTTGCAATTCCTCAATCTTGTTTTTCCATTTTTGGTTTGGACTGCTAACCGTCGCACAACCGCCGAGCCAGCGTCGCACACTGTTTCACGCCACCGACTGTCGATGAGCCGAGCTGCCATGTTTCATGTATATTTTGCTCTTATTCTAAAATTTGCCCCGCTCCGCCACTGCTCCTGCCTAGCTAGCAAACTAGTTTGCTTTGGTCCAATCTGATCCTATCCTATCCATGGAGTAGCTTGGACTTGGTTCCAGTTTACTTTGTACATGCATGGGTAGTTGGTTTCAGAGAGAGAGAGAGATGGATGGTGCAGGCCTTGCTTCTATTTTGTTTTAGCCGTAACAAATTTATCAACCGAGCTAGCTTCAAGTTTTTTTTACCATGGTTTCGGGTTGGTCCTGCTTAGGTCAAATTGATCCATTTTCTTGGTTCAATTTATATAGAACTCTCCATGCCCAAGTATGAAAAAATCTTGTTGCCAATTTGATTCCACAATTGGCGTCTTTTTGTACTGTTATATTAGCCGTGCCACTGAACTTTCAACCTTTAACCATTACCTGTGTAAAACCAGAATTTCTTTTGTTGTGAATAGAGTGTTTGCTTTCTGTGCTGCAAAAATAATCCATTCATCGCTCATTTGACATGTGCAAGCAATGTATACATACTGCATTTAAATTCCAGCCCAACTAGATTTTAGTTGAAGCGTTTGACCAAGCCATCTTGGTTTGCTGCATTTTCTCCTTACTAGCTTTTTATTCTTCTTCAGGTTTTGAAGGGGGTTATTTAGAATAGCCACAAAGCAGAAAGAACAAACATTCCACTTCAGTAAAAGCGTCATGATCCTGATACTCTTTATCATTTTGTTAATGACATACGTGTCATGTCAATGCTTGCCGGACGCTAGTCATACTGGGTAGTATAGCTAATTCTTTGCACTTCAGAACATTCGAGAGCTCTTTAGTCCTACCAAAAAAGTTTTTATGTTTACCTTACACAAAATATTCATATTTCTCACTTTTTAACTCATCTAGCTGACCTGTCACTGCCTAAAATTGCTGCTGGATAGGGGTTGTTTGGTTAGTGCTCCCGTTCTTGGTGGGCTAAACATATTTGTTTGTTTGTTTGATTTGGAGCAGCAGATGCTCTCCATCGACGAATGGGACCCCATGCCTAAGTTGTTGATTGCCTCATTTTATCCACCTTCACCATATATTCATTTGATTGCCTGCTACATCTTCACTTAAATACTCAGAATGCTACTGTCCAGATTTTGGTAAATTGGACTGACTAGATATCTTTTCTTGTTATTTTTTTGGTGAGAAATAAATATTGCAATTTATTCTTATATTTTCCTTCGACTTGGCACACAGGTTACATTGACTATATTTTTTTCCATCCGTACAATTGTGATCTGATCTTGCATTTCATTTTTTGGTTTCTAAAGAGGTGGAAGAAATCTCTTGAGGCCAAACCGCAGGGAGGACGGCGGCCAACAATCGGTACATGTTCTCAAGGTCCCATGGAACTGGGTACAGGTGCGGCTGTGTGCTCGTGATCCCCATCCAATGCTGCGCATCCAAGGTACAGTAGCGGCACGAAAGCTGCCACTTTCTCCCTATCCATAAATGTTTGATCTGGCTGGTGGTTACATGATTTGTTTCTATGTAATCATCTCAACTCAATAGGGAACTCGCTATATTAGGATTGATTTCCTTTCTGTCCATCATTGGATTTCACTATGGTCTTAATCAGGTCCAATTTTATCATTTTCTGTTGTTTTCATGAACATCTCAGATCTCATAATACTATATCCATCATTGGCAGGCCGCTTGTTATTCTTCTTTTTCTTTTTTCACATGATTGTACTTTATGAATGACTAGCTAACTGATTGGACCCTTTTGCAGTGACTAGCTCTTTTTTACCAACCTATATGTAGAACCAAACCATGGAACTGATTTGCTCTTTATTGCGACTGTATGTGTGTTGTGAAATTAAGAAAGGGAAAGAATATATGCACCGGGACCTTTATCATCCATTTCCGTGCTTTTGTTTCTTTTGCTGTTTGATATTTCAAACATGATGTTATGTTATCCTGAAAACATTGTTGGTTGCTAGCTTGTGCTGCATTGTCGTCACAGTAAAAATACCATTATTTGAAGCTAACATGCATGGTTCACTTTACCTTTGGTGCAGTTTTGTGTATGTACGAAAACCCATGCTTAAACCCATACTTTTGAGTTAGTCTTACAATTTTTCTATGTGCAGGCAACGTCGCACCGGTCCTTGGGAGCATAGGTTGAGGTGATACGGTGACTTCCTTCGATGATGTCGGCGGGGATGGCTGGATCTGTGTCCGGGAAGGCATGGGAATGACCCCTGGTTGCTGTCTGTTGAGCGTTGGGAGGCAGTGGCTGCAAAGTAGCATAGGGTGTTCTCTAGCACTTGTTTGGCACTTGTTTGTAGATTGAAGTTTCTTGTGTTTTTGCTCCTGCACATGGTATCGTCTGGACATGTGTGTAATTTTGCGTTTTTGTGGTCTTTTTCCTTTTGCATAAATTGTTATTTTTCTGGTGATTTCCTTTTATTTAATTACATAGCATGTATTTTCTATAAAAAATATTGGCTTAAATTAAAAAAATCATGGACCAAGAGAAATGCGACTTGGGCTAATCTAGAGGGCTAAAATTAGTTGGCCTTGGACTGATTTGACATTTAATGGGCTGAAATTCCAATTGGGCCGACTACTACATGGCGGTAGGTAATGAAAAATAATGGGCCGAAATTATAATTGGGCTGCTTAGTTTATGGGCTGCCACGTCAGATCCATGTCAAATGATGACATGGAAGACATGTTAACGCCGTTATGAGCATGTCAGTTAAGTGCCATGCATGACGGTAAAAAACTGTCATGAATCCATGACGGTCTCACATATCCGTCAAGGATGGCATTGTGGTCAAATTATGACGCGATATACATGACGGATTTCAAATCCGTCACGCGTGCCCTTCCTTGACGGTTTAACGCTAGTCCATGACGGACTTATACCGTCATGTATTAACAGGATTCTTGTAGTGTCAAAGCCACTGAGTGGGTCCTCGATAGTGGATGTACAAATCACATGACTGGTGACAGGAGCTTAATTATTGATGGACTCTGCTTTATATCCATCACATCTGAAGCATATCACCTATGCTGACAAAGGCAAAAGTAAGGTATTGGGTTTAGGTAAGGTTGCAATCTCAAAGGATCGACACATGGACAAAGTCATGCTTGTCGAGTCCTTAGGGTTCAACCTCATGTCTGTCTCAATGCTTTGTGATCTTGATATGGTTGTTGTCTTTGGCAAGTATCGTTGTGTTGTGATCAAGGAAGCTGACAATTCCAAAGTCTTCGAAGTCTTAGGAGAGGAGATTTGTATATTGTTGATTTCTCTACAGGACCACAACCTGCTACATGTCTACATGCAAAAGCTTCAGAAGGCTGGCTATGGCATCGACGACTTGGTCATGCTGGCATGAGGAATCTGCACACGCTCGCGAAGAAGAAGCATGTCATTGGCATTGAAAATGTCAAATTCCTCAAAGATCACTTATGCAGAGCTTGTGAAGCTGGAAAGATGACCAAGGCCAAGCATCCCTCAAAGACCATCATGACGACCACTGCTACCTCTTGAGCACTGCGTTGGTTTTCCCCGAAGAGGAAGGGATGATGCAGCAAAGTAGTGTAAGTATTTCCCTCAGTTTTTGAGAACCAAGGTATCAATCCAGTAGGAGGCTACGCGCGAGTCCCTCGTACCTACACAATACAAATAAATCCTCGCAACCAACGCGAATAGTAGTTATCAATCCCTACACGGCCACTTACGAGAGTGAGATCTGATAGATATGATAAGATAATATTTTTGGTATTTTTGTGATAAAGATGCAAAGTAAAATAAAGGTAAAGTAAAAAGCAAGGAAATAACTAAGTAGTAGGAGATCAATATGATAAAGATAGACCCGGGGGGCATAGGTTTCACTAGTGGCTTCTCTCGAGAGCATAAGTATTCTACGGTGGGTGAACAAATTACTGTTGAGCAATTGACAGAATTGAGCATAGTGATAACCCACAAGTATAGGGGATCGCAACAGCTTTCGAGGGTAGAGTATTCAACCCAAATTTATTGATTCGACACAAGGGGAGCCAAAGAATATTCTCAAGTATTAGTAGCTGAGTTGTCAATTCAACCACACCTGGAAACTTAGTATCTGCACCAAAGTGTTTAGTAGCAAAGTAATATGATAGTGGTGGTAACGGTAACAAAAGTAAAGACAGCAAAAGTAATATTTTTGGTATTTTGTAGTGATTTTAAAAGTAGCAGCGGGAAAGTAAATAAGCGTAAACCAGTATATGGAAAACTCGTAGGCACCGGATCAGTGATGGATAATTATGCCGGATGCGGTTCATCATGTAACAGTCATAACATAGGGTGACACAGAACTAGCTCCAATTCGTCAATGTAATGTAGGCATGTATTCCGTATATAGTCATGTGTGCTTATGGAAAAGAACTTGCATGACATATTTTGTCCTACCCTCCCGTGGCAGTGGGGTCCTATTGGAAACTTAGGGATATTAAGGCCTCCTTTTAATAGAGAACCGGAACAAAGCATTAGCACATAGTGAATACATGAACTCCTCAAACTATGGTCATCACCGGGAGTGGTCCTGATTATTTTCACTTCGGGGTTGCCGGATCATAACACATAGTAGGTGACTATAGACTTGCAAGATATGATCTAGAACTCACATATATTCATGAAAACATAATAGGTTCAGATCTGAAATCATGGCACTCGGGCCCTAGTGACAAGCATTAAGCATAGCAAAGTCATAGCAACATCAATCTCAGAACATAATGGATACTAGGGATCAAACCCTAACAAAACTAACTCGATTACATGATAAATCTCATCCAACCCATCACCGTCCAGCAAGCCTACGATGCAATTACTCACGCATGGTGGTGAGCATCATGAAATTGGTGATGGAGGATGGTTGATGATGACGACGACGATGGATCCCCCTCTCCGGAGCCCGGAACGGACTCCAGATCAGCCCTCCCGAGAGGTTTTAGGGCTTGGCGGCGGCTCTGTATCGTAAAACGCGATGATTTATTCTCTCTAATTTTTTTCTCTCCGAAAGCAAATATATAGAGTTGGAGTTGGCGTCGGAGGGTCAACAGGGGGCCCACGAGGTAGGGGGTGCGCCCTAGGGGGGGCGCCCCCCACCCTCATGGAAAGGGTGTGGGCCCCTAGTCTTCATATTTGGCGAGGATTTTTTTTATTTTTTCTAAGACCTCCCGTGGAGTTTCAGGTCATTCCGAGAATATTTGTTTTCTGCACATAAAACAACACCATGGTAATTCTGCTGAAAATAGCGTCAGTCCTGGTTAGTTCCATTCAAATCATACAAATTAGAGTCCAAAACAAGGGCAAAAGTGTTTGGAAAAGTAGATACGACGGAGACGTATCAACTCCCCCAATCTTAAACCCTTGCTTGTCCTCAAGCAATTCAGTTGATAAACTGAAAGAAAGAAAGAAAAACTTTTACAAACTCTGTTTGCTCTTGTTGTTGTAACTATGTCAAGCCAGCATTCAAGTTTTCAGCATAGATCATAACTAACCACACTTGCAATAATTCTCAGGTCTCATCATTACTCATATCAATAGCATAATCAACTAGCAAGTCATAATAATAAATCTCGGACGACAACACTTTCTCAAAACAATCATAATATGATATAACAAGATGGTATCTCGCTAGCCCTTTCTGAGACCGCAAAACATAAATGCAGAGCACCCTTAAAGATCAAGGACTGACTAGACATTGTAATTCATGGTAAAAGAGATCCAATCATAGTCACACCCAATATAAATTAACAGTGATGAATGCAAATGATGGCTGTGCTCTCCAGCTAGTGCTTTTTAATAAGAGGGTAATGACTCAACATAAAAGTAAATGGATAGGCCCTTCGCAGAGGGAAGCAGGGATTTGTAGAGGTGCCAGAGCTCGGTTTTGAAATAGAGATAAATTGTATTTTGAGCGGTATACTTTCATTGTCAACGTAGCAACTAAGAGATGGCGATATCTTCCATGCTAAACACATTATAGGCGGTTCCCAAATAGAATGGTAAAGTTTATACTCCCCCTCCACCAACAAGCATCAATCCATGGCTTGCTCGAAACAACGAGTGCCTCCAACATACATCAGGTCCCAGGGGGAGTTTTCTTTGCAATTAATTTTGATTTAGTTTGCATAAAGCATGGGACTGGGTATCCCGGTGACCAGCCATTTTCTCGTGAGTGAGGAGCGGAGTCCACTCCTCTTGAGAATAACCCGCATAACACGGAAGATAAGGACAGCCTTTGTTGATACATGAGCTATTCAAGCATACAAAACAGAATGTTTATTTGAAGGTTTAGAGTTTGGCACATACAAATTTACTTGGAATGGCAGGTAGATACCGCATATAGGAAGGTATAGTGGACTCATCTGGAATAACTTTGGGGTTTAAGGGATTGGGTGCACAAGCAGTATTCCCGCTTAGTACAGGTGAAGGCTAGCAAAAGACTGGGAAGTGACCAACTAGAGAGCGACAACAGCCATGCACATGCATTAAAATTAATAAACATTGCATGCAAGCATGAGTAGGATATAATCCACCATGAACATAAATATCGGGAAGGCTATGTTGATTCGTTTCAACTACATGCGTGAACATGTGCCAAGTCAAGTCACTTAAATCATTCAAAGGAGGATACCACCCCATCATACCACATCATAACCATCTTAATAGCATGTTGGCACACAAGGTAAATCATTATAACTCATAGCTAATCAAGCATGGCACAAGCAACTCTGATCTCTAATTGTCATTGCAAACATGTTTATTCATAATAAGCTGAATCAAGAACGCGGGACTCATCATATTTACAAAAACAAAAGAGGTCGAGTTCATACCAGCTTTTCTCATCTCAGTCAGTCCATCATATATCATCATAATTGCCTTTCACTTGCACGACCGAACGGTGTGAATAATAATAAGAGTGCACGTGCATTGGACTAAGCTGGAATCTACGAGCATTCAATAAACAGGAGAAGACAAGGCAATATGGGCTCTTGGGTTAATTCAACAATAATGCATATAAGAGCCACTTCAACAATTTAATTATGGTCTTCTCCTACTGACCCCCAAGAAAGGAAAAGAAATAAAACTATTTACACGGGAAAGCTCCCAACAAGCAAAAGAAGAACGGGAAATATTTTTGGGTTTTCTTTTTGATTATTACTACTAAAGCAGAAAAATAAACTACTAATAATAATTTTTTGGGGGGGTTTCTTAAGGTTTATTAAACACACAAGAAGAAAGCAAGAAAAGGAAAATAAACTAGCATGGATATTACAATGAAAAAGTATGAGCAGCGACATCTAGCAATGAGTGTGTGTGAACATAAATGTAATGTCGGTGAGAAATACGTACTCCCCCAAGCTTAGGCTTTTGGCCTAAGTTGGTCTATGGCCACGGCTGGCCTGGCGGATATCCATAATAATAGTTGTTGGGGTAGTACTGTGATGATGAAGAAGAAGGCTCTGATTGCCACTGGCTGGCAATCATCTCCGGATCCCACTGATAGTTAGACTATCATGAAGGATCAAATTGTGGTTCCGGCTCTGGCTCCTCAGCTAGTGCAGGGTTCCGGTAGGCGTGAATAGCTGCCAACTGAACAAGGTACGTGCCTGCAGTCAAATCAAACAAAGAAGGAGCAGGCAAGGTAATAGTCTCAGGATGATGTTTATTAAACAACAGTTGATATCTAAGCTCCCCTACCCTATTCTTAACAATAAAATCATGTGCCACCATACTTTTACGATCTAGATAAACACGGGGTAGCACTTTTTCTTCCTTCTCAGCATGCCTAATAGGTATGTTAAAATGTGCGGCTAGGCATGTGGCATAGATGCCTCCAAAGATGGGGCCCTTAGTACGGTTCATATTTAACAGTGTAGCAATAATACCGCCCAAACTAAAAGTGTTATCACTATATAAACCTTGGGGCAGAATAATTAAATCAGGATACTAAGGTTTCCAAAATTTCCGCATCCAATTAAACAATGACTAGCAAATAATGCAAAGTAACGCAAAACAGGAAAATGTATGCTAGTGATTCGTGCATCGGAAACCTTCCTGGTTTCTCCTACCGTGATATTATCAATAAACCCAGCCACATCATCATGATGTGGTTCTTCTGTCTTGCCCTCAAAAGGGACTAAACAAATCCGACAGAAATCATAAAGTGACATCTCCTTAGGCTCATCATATAAATGAAATTCCACTGTAGGTGGTGAGTTCCTAGGATGAAAATAAAAGTTTTGCACAAAGGTATTTGTGAGTAAGAGATACTGATCGCATTGGTCGTGGAGGAAAGCGGTTAGGCCTGCATTGTGAGCCAATTCATGAAAATCTTCATAAATACCAGCTGCTCTCAAGAAATCTTCAGAAGGCCATTCACACGCCCAAATCTCCGCGGTGTGTGGCAAATTATACTTAGGCTTAGGTGCCTTTTCCTTTGAGCTTTGGCTCGATGAGCCCCTCAATAATCTCCTCATCATTTTCTGAAATAATCTGAAATTTTTAGTAACTTCAAAATAAAAGTAAACCAAACTCAATAAAACTGATAGTAACTACTCCTACAAGTGCCTAGAGCCTATATCAAGCATTAGAACTACTTGGAACCATATAAATTTGACATGCAAGCTCAAGAACATGGTCACCTATGCAGCTTAAATTTGCAAAGAATAAAGCACTAGAACAAAAACTAATTGGACCAATGGAGGAGTCACATACCAAGGAACAATCTCCCCAAGCAGTTTTGCAAGAGGTGCTTTGAGCAAGGAGATCGAAAATCACAGCAAAAGTGGCTGGAACTCGTGCTTGAGTTGGTTTTTCGGGTTTGTGTGAGACAGAGGAAGAAGATGGGTGCTGGGATAAGTGGAGGAGGGCCACCGTGGGCCCACGAGGCAGGGGGTGCGCCCTATAGGGGGGCGCCCACCACCCTCGTGGCCAGGTGGCAGCTCCTCCCATGGTGATTTTTGCACAGTAAATCCTCAAATATTCCCGAAAAAATCATATTAAATTGGCATGTCATTCTGAGGACTTTTATTTTCGGGTTATTTTTATATTGCACGGATAATCAGATAAGAGATAGAAAAATACTATTTTTACTTTATTTAATATAAATAACATAAATATAAAGAGGTTACAGAAGTTTGTGCTTCTAGTTTCATCCATCTCATGCTCATAAAAAAGAATCCACTAACAAGGTTGATCAAGTCTTGTTAACAAACTCATTCCGATAATCATGAAACCGGAGAAATTTCGAATAACACTAAGTTACTTCAACGGGGATATGCACATCCCCTATAATAAGTATATCATATTTCTTCTTGATAGTAGGAACAGGAAATTCAAAACCTCCAATTATAATCGATGGAATTTTTCCAATGGAGTTGATACTATGAACTTGAGGTGGTTTCCTCGGAAAGTGTACCGTATGCTCATTACCATTAACATGAAAAGTGACATTGCCTTTGTTGCAATCAATAACAGCCCCTGCAGTATTAAGAAAAGGTCTTCCAAGAATAATAGACATACTATCATCCTCGGGAATATCAAGAATAACAAAGTCCATTAAAATAGTAACGTTTGCAACTACAATAGGCACATCCTCACAAATACCGACAGGTATAGCAGTTGATTTATCAGCCATTTGCAAAGATATTTCGGTAGGTGTCAACTTATTCAAGTCAAGTCTATGATATAAAGAGAGATGCATAACACTAACACCGGCTCCAAGATCACATAAAGCAGTTTTAATATAATTTCTTTTAATGGAGCAAGGTATAGTAGGTACTCCGGGATCTCCAAGTTTCTTTGGCATTCCACCCTTAAAAGTATAATTAACAAGCATGGTGGAAATCTCAGCTTCCGGTATCTTTCTTTTATTAGTAATAATATCCTTCATATATTTAGCATAAGGATTTGTTTTGAGCACATCAGTTAATCGCATACGCAAAAAGATAGGCCTAATCATTTCAGCAAAGCGCTCAAAATCCTCATCATCCTTTTTCTTGGATGGTTTTGGAGGAAAATGCATGGGTTTCTGAACCCAAGGTTCTCTTTCTTTACCATGTTTCCTAGAAACAAAGTCTCTTTTATCATAACGTTGATTCTTTGATTGTGGGTTATCAAGATCAACAGCAGGTTCAATTTCTACATCATTATCATTACTAGGTTGAGCATCATTATGAACATCAGCATTAATATTTTCATTAGGTTCATGCTCATCACCAGATTGTATTTCAGCATCAGACATAGATATATAATTTGGATTATCAGGTGGTTCAGCAATAGGTTCCTAGCAGTTTGCATAGTTCTATCATTTTTCATTTACTTCTTTTTAGAAGAACTAGGAACATCAATATTATTTCTTTGAGAATCTTGCTCAATTCTCTTAGGGTGGCCTTCAGGATACAAATGTTCCTTAGTCATTCTACCAGTTCTAGTAGCCACTCTAACAGCATAATCATTTTTCTTACTATTCATTTCATCAAGCACTTCTTTTTGAGCCTTAAGTACTTGTTCTACTTGAGTGGTAACCATAGAAGCATGTTTGCTAATAAGTTTAAGTTCACCCTTAATATCAGCCATATAATCACCCAAGCGTCTAATCATATAAGCATTTTATTTTAATTGTCTACCAAAATAAGCATTGAAGTCGTCTTGTTTAAACATAAAGTTATCAAACTCATCCAAGCGCTAACTAGCAATTTTAGTAGGAGGAACTTCAGCTTTATCATATCTATAGAGAGAATTTACCTTTACTACTTGTGTCGGCATATCGGGATCAGGAGGTTCTTCAACAAGTAAATAATTGAGATCATAAGTTTCTTCAACAGGCGGTGAATTAAGACCATGTATTTCTTCAATAGGAGGTAAATTCTTAACGTCTTCAGCTTTAATACCTTTTTCTTTCATAGATTTCTTTGCCTCTTGCATATCTTCGGGACTGAGAAATAGAACACCTCTCTTCTTCGGAGTTGGTTTAGGAATAGGCTCAGTAATTGGAGCAGGAGCTGGCTAGGGAGGTGCCCAAATTATTTTCATTTGTCAACATATTATTCAATAGAATTTCAGCTTCATCCGGTGTTCTTTCCCTGAAAAGAGAACCAGCACAACTATCCAGGTAATCTCTGGAAGCATCAGTTAGTCCATTAGAAAAGATATCAAGTATTTCAGGTTTCTTAAGAGGATGGTCAGGCAAAGCATTAAGTAGCTTGAGAAGCCTCCCCCAAGCTTGTGGGAGACTCTCTTCTTTAATTTGCACAAATTTGTATATTTCCCTTAAAGCAGCTTGTTTCTTATGAGCAGGGAAATATTTAGCAGAGAAGTAATAAATCATATCCTGGGGACTACGCACACAACCAGGATCAAGAGAATTAAACCATATCTTAGCATCACCATTTAATGAGAACGGAAATATTTTGAGTAAATAGAGGTAACGTGATCTCTCATTATTAGTGAACAGGGCAGCTATATCATTTAACTTAGTAAGATGTGCCACAACAGTTTCAGATTCATAGCCATAAAACGGATCAGATTCAACCAAAGTAATTATATCAGGAGCAACAAAGAATTCATAATCTTTATCAGGAACACATATAGGTGAAGTAGCAAAAGCAGGGTCGGGTCTCAGTCTATCTCTAAGTGATTCTTTGTTCCATTTAATTAATAACCTCTTAAGCTCATATCTATCTTTGCAAGCGAAAATAGCAGCAGAAGATTCTCTATCAAAAAGATAACCTTTAGGAATAACAGGCATGTTTTCATCATCACTATCATCATCGTATTCAGATTCAATAATTTCTTTTTCTCCAGCCTTAGCAATTTGTTCATCAAGAAATTTACCAAGGGGCACAGTAGTATCAGACATAGAAGCAGTTTCATCATAAGTATCATGCATAGCAGAAGTGGATCATCAATAACATGCGACATATCAGAACGAATAGCAGAAGCAGGTGTAGGTGTCGCAAACTTACTCATAACAGAAGGTGAATCAAGTGCAGAGCTAGATGACAGTTCCTTACCTCCCCTCGTAGTTGAGGGATAGATCTTGGTTTTTGGATCTCTCAAGTTCTTCATAGTGTCCAGCAGATATAAATCCTAAGTGACTCAAAGAATAGAGCTATGCTCCCCGGCAACAGTGCCAGAAAAAGGTCTTGATAACCCACAAGTATAGGGGATCACAACAGCTTTCGAGGGTAGAGTATTCAACCCAAATTTATTGATTCGACACAAGGGGAGCCAAAAAATATTCTCAAGTATTAGCAGTTGAGTTGTCAATTCAACCACACCTAGAAACTTAGTATTTGCAGCAAAGTGTTTAGTAGTAAAGTAATATGATAGTGGTGGTAACGGTAACAAAAGTAAAGACAGCAAAAGTAATATTTTTGGTATTTTGTAGTGATTGTAACAGTAGCAGCGGGAAAGTAAATAAGCGTAAACCAGTATATGGAAAACTCGTAGGCACCGGATCAGTGATGGATAATTATGCCGGATGCGGTTCATCATGTAACAGTCATAACATAGGGTGACACAGAACTAGCTCCAATTCGTCAATGTAATGTAGGCATGTATTCCTTATATAGTCATACGTGCTTATGGAAAAGAACTTGCATGACATCTTTTGTCCTACCCTCCCGTGGCAGCGGGGTCCTATTGGGAACTGAGGGATATTAAGGCCTCCTTTTAATAGAGAACCGGAACAAAGCATTAGCACATAGTGAATACATGAACTCCTCAAACTATGGTCATCACCCGGAGTGGTCCTGATTATTGTCACTTCGGGGTTGCCGGATCATAACACATAGTAGGTGACTATAGACTTGCAAGATATGATCTAGAACTCACATATATTCATGAAAACATAATAGGTTCAGATCTGAAATCATGGCACTCGGGCCCTAGTGACAAGCATTAAGCATAGCAAAGTCATAGCAACATCAATCTCAGAACATAATGGATACTAGGGATCAAACCCTAACAAAACTAACTCGATTACATGATAAATCTCATCCAACCCATCACCGTCCAGCAAGCCTACGATGCAATTACTCACGCACGGTGGTGAGCATCATGAAATTGGTGATGGAGGATGGTTGATGATGACGACGACGATGGATCCCCCTCTCCGGAGCCCGGAACGGACTCCAGATCAGCCCTCCCGAGAGGTTTTAGGGCTTGGCGGCGGCTCCGTATCGTAAAACGCGATGATTTCTTCTCTCTGATTTTTTTTTCTCTCCGAAAGCAAATATATAGAGTTGGAGTTGGCGTTGGAGGGTAAACAGGGGGCCCATGAGGTAGGGGGCGCGCCCCCCACCCTCGTGGAAAGGGTGTGGGCCCCCTGGTCTTCATATTTGGCGAGGATTTTTTTTATTTTTTCTAAGACCTCCCGTGGAGTTTCAGGTCATTCCGAGAATATTTGTTTTCTGCACATAAAACAACACCCTGGTAATTCTGCTGAAAACAGCGTCAGTCCCGGTTAGTTCCATTCAAATAATACAAATTAGAGTCCAAAACAAGGGCAAAAGTGTTTGGAAAAGTAGATACGACAGAGATGTATCACATAGTTATGAGAATATCTAGGTATGATCATGTATATAGGCATCACGTCCGAGACAAGTAGACCAACTCGTGCCTGCATCTACTACTATTACTCCACTCATCGACCGCTATCCAGCATGCATCTAGAGTATTAAGTTAAAAACAGAGTAACGCCTTAAGCAAGATGACATGATGTAGAGGGATAAACTCATGCAATATGATGAAAACCCCATCTTGTTATGCTCGATGGCAACAATACAATATGTGCCTTGCTGCCCCTACTGTCACTGGGAAAGGACACCGCAAGATTGAACCCAAAGCTAAGCACTTCTCCCATTGCAAGAAAGATCAATCTAGTAGGCCAAACCAAACTGATAATTCAAAGAGACTTGCAAAGATAACCAATCATACATAAAAGAATTCAGAGAAGATTCAAATATTGTTCATAGATAGACTTGATCATAAACCCACAATTCATCGATCTCAACAAACACACCGCAAAAAGAAGATTACATCGAATAGTTCTCCACAAGAGAGGGGGAGAACGTTGTATTGAGATCCAAAAAGAGAGAAGAAGCCATCTAGCTACTAACTATGGACCCGTAGGTCTGAGGTAAATTACTCACACTTCATCGGAAGGGCTATGGTGTTGATGTAGAAGCCCTCCGTGATCGATGCCCCCTCCAGCGGAGCTCCGGAACAGGCCCCAAGATGGGATCTCGTGGATATAGAAAGTTGCGGTGGTGGAATTAGAGTTTTGGCTCCGTATCTGATCATTTGGGGGTACGTAGGTATATATAGGAGGAAGGAGTACGTCGGTGGAGCAACAGGGGGCCCACGAGGGTGGAGGGCGCGCGTGGTGGGGGTGGGTGCGCCCCCTACCTCGTGGCCTCCTCTTTTGTGTCTTGATGTAGGGTCCAAGTCTCCCGGGTCTTGTTTGTTGAGAAAATCACGTTCCCGAAGGTTTCATTCCGTTTGGACTCCGTTTGATATTCCTTTTCTTCGAAACCCTAAAGCAGGCAAAAAACAACAATTCTGGGCTGGGCCTCCGGTTAATAGGTTAGTCCCAAAAATAATATAAAAGTGGATAATAAAGCCCAATAATGTCCAAAATAGTAGATAATATAGCATGGAGCAATCAAAAATTATAGATACGTTGGAGACATATCAAGCATCCCCAAGCTTAATTCCTGCTCGTCCTCGAGTAGGTAAATGATAAAAACAGAATTTCTGATGCGGAGTGCTACTTGGCATAATTTTAATGTAATTCTTCTTAATTGTGGTATGAATATTCAGATCTGAAAGATTCAAGACAAAAGTTTAATATTGACATAAAAATAATAATACTTCAAGCATACTAATAAAGCAATTATGTCTTCTCAAAATAACATGGCCAAAGAAAGTTATCCCTACAAAATCATATAGTCTGGCTATGCTCCATCTTCACCACACAAAATATTTAAATCATACTAGATATCAATTTTCAAAACGTTTTCAATTTTCACGCAATACATGAGCGTGAGCCATGGATATAGCACTATAGGTGGAATAGAATGGTGGTTGTGGAGAAGACAAAAAGGGAGAAGATAGTCTCACATCAACTAGGCGTATCAACGGGCTATGGAGATGCCCATCAATAGATATCAATGTGAGTGAGTAGGGATTGCCATGCAACGGATGCACTAGAGCTATAAGTATATGAAAGCTCAAAAAGAAACTAAGTGGATGTGCATCCAACTTGCTTGCTCATGAAGACCTAGGGCATTTTGAGGAAGCCCATCATTGGAATATACAAGCCAAGTTATATAATGAAAAATTCCCACTAGTATATGAAAGTGATAACATGAGAGACTCTCTACTATGAATATCATGGTGCTACTTTGAAGCATAAGTGTGGTAAAGATAGTAACATTGTCCCTTCTCTCTTTTTCTCTCATTTTTATTTTTTTTATTTGGGCCTTTTCTCTTTTTTATGGCCTCTTTTCTTTCTTTCTTTTTTCTTTTTTTGTCCGGAGTCTCATCCCGACTTGTCGGGGAATCATAGTCTCCATCATCCTTTCCTCACTGGGATAATGCTCTAATAATGATGATCATCACACTTTTATTTTTCTTACAACTCAATAATTACAACTCGATACTTAGAACAAGATATGACTCTATATGAATGCCTCCGGTGGTGTACCGGGATATGCAATGATGCATGAGTGACACGTATGAAAGAATTATGAATGGTGCCTTTGCCACAAATACGATGTCAACTACATGATCATGCTAAGAAATATGACAATGATGGAGAGTGTCATGATAAACGGAACGGTGGAAAGTTGCATGGCAATATATCTCAGAATGGCTATGGAAATGCCATAATAGGTAGGTATGGTGGCTGTTTTGAGGAAGGTATATGGTGCGTGTATGATACTGGCGAAAGGTGCGCGGTATTAGAGAGGCTAGCAAAGGTGGAAGGGTGAGAGTGTGTATAATCCATGGACTCAACATTAGTCATAAAGAACTCATATACTTATTGCAAAAATCTACAAGTTATCAAAGCAAAGTATTACGCGCATGCTCCTAGGGGGATAGATTGGTAGGAAAAGACCATCGCTCGTCCCCTACCGCCACTCATAAGGAAGAAAATCAAAAAATAAATCATGCTCCGACTTCATCACATAACGGTTCACCATACGTGCATGCTACGGGAATCACAAACCTTAACACAAGTATTTCTCAAATTCACAACTACTCAACTAGCACAACTTTAATATCACCATCT
This sequence comes from Triticum urartu, assembly GCF_003073215.2. Lineage (NCBI taxonomy): Eukaryota > Viridiplantae > Streptophyta > Magnoliopsida > Poales > Poaceae > Triticum > Triticum urartu. The sequence continues at coordinate 527,885,833 of NC_053026.1, forward strand.
TCATATCTCAAAACAATTATCAAGCATCAAACTTCTCATAGTATTCAACACACTCATAAGAAAGTTTTATTATTAATCTTGTATACCAAGCATATTAGGATTTTAAGCAAATTACCATGATATTTAAGACTCTCAAAATAATCTAAGTGAAGCATGAGAGATCAATAGTTCCTATAAAACAAATCCACCACCGTGCTCTAAAAGATATAAGTGAAGTACTAGAGCAAAACTACATAGCTCAAAAGATATAAGCGAAGCACATAGAGTATTCTAACAAATTCCAAATCATATATGGCTCTCTCAAAAGGTGTGTACAGCAAGGATGATTGTGGTAAACTAAGAAATAAAGACTCAAGTCATACAAGACGCTCCAAGCAAAACACATATCATGTGGTGAATAAAAATATAGCTCCAAGTAAAGTTACCGATAGAAGTAGACGAAAGAGGGGATGCCTTCCGGGGCATCCCCAAGCTTTGGCTTTTAGGTGTCCTTAGATTATCTTGGGGGTGCCATGGGCATCCACAAGCTTAGGCTCTTGCCACTCCTTGTTCCATAATCCACCAAATCTTTTACCCAAAACTTGAAAACTTCACAACACAAAACTTAAAGTAGAAAATCTCGTGAGCTCCGTTAGCGAAAGAAAATAAAAGACCACTTCAAGGTACTGTAATGAACTCATTATTTATTTATATTGGTGTTATACCTACTGTATTCCAACTTCTCTATGGTTTATAAACTATTTTACTAGCCATAGATTCATCAAAATAAGCAAACAACACACGAAAAACAGAATCTGTCAAAAACAGAACAGTCTGTAGTAATCTGTAGCTAGCGCAAGATATGGAACCCCAAAAATTCTAAAATAAATTGCTGGACGTGAGCAATTTATCTATTAATCATCTGCAAGAATAATTAACTAAATAGCACTCTCCAAATAAAAATGGCAGCAGTTCTCGTGAGCGCTAAAGTTTCTGTTTTTTACAGCAAGTGTAACAAGACTTTCCCCAAGTCTTCCCAGCGGTTCTACTTGGCACAAACACTAATTAAACACAAAAAACACAACCAAAACAGAGGCTAGATAAATTATTTATTACTAAACAGGAGCAAAAATCAAGGAATAAAAATAAAATTGGGTTGCCTCCCAACAAGCGCTATCGTTTAACGCCCCTAGCTAGGCATAACAAGCAAGAATAGATCTAGATATTGCCATAATAGTAAGATAGATTATTAAAACTCATTTCATATTCTCTACATTAGGCAGCAAGTTTTATTTGAGGCAAGCAAAATTAATCAAAAGGGCTAAATTTAATGGGACAAAAATCCCCAAGATCAACCTTGGAAGGTATAGGTTGCTCCTTTGGTCCTTCATATTGCACAACCAATTCATCATTATAAGCATTCTTTTGACAGAACTTTGTGAGCCTATATTCAAGAGAATATCCTAGTTCATTATTTCCAATAGCCAAATCATCATTAAGTTCAGAAATTCTATCAACTAAAACATTGGTAGGAACCCTTTTTCTAAGATTTTCATTGAAAGCAACATAATCTAGAGATTGAAAACGCATTATTTCTTCTTGATCAAACAGGATAGCCTCTATGGGAGGATGGCAAGCGTCCACCCTATAATGTGCAAAGATTTCTTTGGCCTCTTTTATTATGAATCTAAACTCATGACCCAAAAAGATAGTAGCGGCACGCTTAACAGAAGAATGCTCAATATTAGAAAATTCCAGAAAAATCCTTTGTACGGAAGGATGCATGTGCATGAATTGTCTTTCAAGTTCAACTACAAGCATGGCAATAGCATCCGCAAGACTACTAGTTCTATGAAGGATAGAACTACCCATAGAAGGTAAAGCACCGGTGTCGGTGTCAAAACCGGTGGATCTCGGGTAGGGGGTCCCGAACTGTGCGTCTAGGCGGATGGTAACAGGAGACGGGAGACACAATGTTTTTACCCAGGTTCCGGCCCTCTCGATGGAGGTAAAACCCTACTCCTGCTTGATTGATCTTGATTATATGAGTATTACAAGAGTTGATCTACCACGAGATCGAAGAGGCTAAACCCTAGAAGCTAGCCTATGGTATGAATGTTGTTGTTGGTCCTACGGACTAAACCCTCCGGTTTATATAGACACCGGAGGGGGCTAGGGTTACACAGAGTCGGTTACAAGGAAGGAGATCTACATATCCCTATTTGCCAAGCTTTCCTTCCACGCCAAGGAGAGTCCCATCTGGACACGGGACGAAGTCTTCAATCTTGTATCTTCATAGCCCAACAGTCCGGCCGAAGGATATAGTCCGGCTGTCCGGATACCCCCTAATTCAGGACTCCCTCAGTAGCCCCTGAACCAGGCTTCAATGACGATGAGTCCGGCGCGCAGATTGTCTTCGGCATTACAAGGCGGGTTCCTCCTCCGAATACTTCATAGAAGATTTTGAACACGAGGATCGTGTCCGGCTCTGCAAAATGAGTTCCACATACCACCGTAGAGAGAATAATATTTCCACAAATCTAATCTGCTGACGTACCCCATAGTGTGACATCACACCACAGCCAGGTCTTTATTCGAATCGGTTTTCATAACCCATCTCAGCGTGTTTCGTGAGGCGGTTTCCTTGGCACGTCTTGTCGAAGCAGAGATCGTGCCCCCTTTATCACGGGATTCTCATCAATACGAACGTGGGTAACCCAACCGTGCCTATGGGTAGGACTCCTAGATCTTAGGCAAGTCCCAAACGGCCATGAGGAGGACGCTTGATATTCACCCTCTTTATAAAGGGGACAAGGCTTTTTCCTTTTCCCTCTCGTGCTTAATCAAATCCTTCCCCCGCCTCGAGTTCTAACACCCAAAACTCAGGTCAGGTGCTTCGGACCTTCAACTATGTCCGGATCCAACCTTCAAGGTCAGTGGATGCCTTCCTCCATCACGGAGGAGGACATCAATAGGTTGAGAGAGGCCAGATATCTGACCGCCAAAATTTCGCATCGGCTGCCCGCCTGAGGGAAGGTCGTCCCTACTCCCGAACCCAACAAGAGCGTCGTGTTCGTCTCCCACTTCCTCCGAGGACTAGGCCTCGCTCTGGATCCCTTTGTTAGGGGTCTTATGTTCTATTATGGGCTAGATTTTCACGATCTGGCCCCGGATTCCCTTCTTCACATCTCGACATTTATTGTCGTATGTGAGGCCTTCCTCCGCATTACCCCTCACTTCGGCCTGTGGCTCAAGACCTTCGATGTGAGGCCGAAGATGATCGAGGGGCAGCACGCAGCATGCGGAGGCGCTTAAGCAAAATCGCTGACGCTCCATGGCCTGAGGGTTGCTTCCCAGAGGTGTCCGGATTGTGGCAGCGGGAGTGGTTCTACATCACAGCTCCCCGAAGTGCCAAGTGGGTAGCTGCCCCCACCTTTCGCTCAGGCCCCCCACCACAACTGATGTCATGGATCAGCAGGGGGCTGAGCTGGGGTCCAGCCAAGGACGTGCCAATACTGCAAAGCCGTATCCGAGATCTCTTTGAGAGAGATTTCAGTCTGGTTATGGTAGTGCAAGTTATGCTAGTTCGTCAAGTCCAGCCTTGCAAATGCCGGCCCCTTCGCATGTGGGAATTCAACCCGGAAGGACCGCGAGCTATTCAACATTTACTCGGCATGACGCACGAAGAGATGTACAAATTGTTCTTCGGACCACAAATAATGTGTCCGGATATCACTGAGGATGCAGGTCTGAGCTGCAATCGCCCGGATAACCAAGTAAGTAGCCCCGCATCCGAACACACTGTCTATTTATTTATCGCAATGTTGCCCTAAAAAAGCCGCTCTTTGACCAGGATTGGATAGCGAAGGCAAAGTTGATCAGGTGTCCGGCCCCCCTCCCTGGGACCTCACCAAATCCCGTGCTAACCAGGATGCTGGAGATCACGCCTTATCAAGCGCCCTCAGGAGAAGATAAAGGGGGGAACAAGGAGGCTAGCGCCTCCGCGAAGGAGGTTAGCCGGGGAGGAGGAACTGAAACTTCCTCTCCCCAGGGAAGGAAGAGAACCGCCTCTGAGGACCCGGAGACAATGGTCTCCAAACGGGGGAAGAAATCTCCGCCGGAGGGTCCTGCCCTGGGGGATACCCTGGCCGCACTCTGCCCTCAAGGGATCATCCCTCCACCGAGCTGTAAGTAAAAGGGTACTTAATAAAGAAAATATCTCGCTTTACTTCTGAGGAAAATAATCGAAGCATTTATCTTACAGTTCGGATCTTAGCCCTTCTCAGCAGAGCTCGTCTTCAGGGGATCTTCTTCCAGAGATGATGGAGAGCGAAACGCCTCCCCATGCCACACCGCCTCACGAGGTGAGCGACCACGAGGTGTCGTTGCAGAGGGTTTCTCCTGATCCGGTAAGGCCAGAAGGTAATCCTATGGCCACCCGATGTCCTCAGTATCCGACTCTTGAAGGGAGCAATCAAAAGAGTCCGGCACCATCTGGTGTGCGGTCGGATGTACTGAGGGATCTGTTAGAGCAAGAGGCTATCTCAGAAGAGCACCGCACGTTGATGGGTACGGTGATTGAAAGGATTTCGTCTGCCGAAAGCGGGTTGCATGAAGCCTTTATGAGTCTACTGATGGGTTTTGAGGTACATGAAATGATGTACATTGTTGACAGTACCGCACATTTTTAGATGTGCCCTGTGTAGATAGTAGCCCCTGAGACTCTGGTTGTCGTCGAAAACGGCGGCAAATAGAGGATCATAGTCCCAGATAATAACCAGACCGCCTTTATGTGCAGGTTGTTAAAGCTCCGGTGGCTAGCCAGACTGATGGGTTTGCCGAACTAAGGCGGCAACTGGATGCGGCAGATGCCGACATCGTGCTTGTTAACAAGCGGCTTGACGAGGCACAGGGTAGGTGATTTTTCTGGTGATTGTCACATAATAAGAGCAACATGATGCCAGTATCTTTAATATGTTGTGACTGCAGATGGGGCTGCCACCGTGGAGACCCTTCGGGCGGAGCTTGCCCGATCCAGGAGCAAGCAAGGAGTAGCAATGCGGCCGCTTTAAAGGCGGCCGAAGAGTTAAGGGCCGAACAGGCCACGCATTGCGAGAGCAAAGAAAAAATAGCCAAGATGGCTGTGGAGTTAAAAGATGCTGCTGACCGTTACCAGCTTCTTGAAGAAGAAAACCGGGCAAAGGCAATGTACCTGGAAAAGGCCCGGGTGGCTGCCAAGGAAGCCCGCTCCAAAATTAGAGCGACGAAGGAGGAGCTGCATCAAGCTGTGGATATTGTATCTGGGAAGCCCTTCTTGTTGCGGACTAAGTTCGGGGATCCGAAGTCTGCACCTCTGGACCGGCTATGGAGTTCTGCGGACGCCTACGTGGATTTGGCTGCAAGTGCTGCTGATGCGGCCGAGTACTTCAAGGATTGGAAAGATCACGAAGTGGAAAACTATTTTGGTCACAGTTTCATGCTCCAGCCCATCCGCTGCTGTTGAATGAGCAAATGGCTGAGTGGGCCGAGCTCCATAGACTATCCGGACTTGGCATGAGGTCCGTTGTGGATCATCTGTGGCCGCGAGGGCCAAGGCCGAATAGCTACTTTAGCTTAGTGCAACAATTCCTTGGTGTTGTGCCACACATCGATGCTGTAAAGAGGTCGGCGTGCATAGAAGGCTCGCGGATGGCCCTTGCCCGTGTCAAAACATACTGGGCGGAGATGGATGCCACCACTATTGCGGCACAAGGTTCGGCCATAGGCCGAGTGGCTGCCGAGCACTACTTTGAAGAAGTTCTTGAAGGCGCTCGTTCGATAGAGGCTCAGTTCTTGAAGAATATTATGTTTGAGTGACATGTATTCCCATTGTAAAAACAATGTTTTATTGAGTTTATCAAGGTTGTATTTATACTTTTGCCCGAAAGTACTATGATGCCTCCTGTGCGGCCGTTTATGTATATATGTATATAACCTGAAAGATGGCAGTCGTCGGCTTCAGCCCCCACGCATATAATGCGGGGGTGCTCGCAGAAGACGCATGTTCACACTTGATCCAACGTCTTGGTCCATTAAGGAGGTGATAGCGCAGCGAACTAGGCAATCAGACTATAATGCTTTAACACTTTCACTTAGCCAGAGGAGTTTGACAGTGGGGCTACTATATAGCCCTAGTGGCTCCGCGCTCATCCGAATTCGGGGCGCGTATATGCCTGGCCGAGAAACGGCCCTTCGTTAAGGCGGAGGAATCCCGGAGATTCCGCTAGGTCATCGAGTGGTTGACTAGTCTCACGCTATATCATGACAGTCAGTTTTCGGCTTTCTCTACTGAGGTGCTCGTCCGGATGAACCAGGGCACAATCGCAATAGTTCTCCTGGTGCTGCCTTAGCCGATAGAGCGGAACGTAAGGCAGCAAAACACAGGAGCCAGGCAAACCCAACATTTGACCAAAGACATGATTCGGAGCTGATGCATATAAGGCCAAACTCGCGATGCCGAACACTCCCTAAGGTATTCGGTCTTTATGATGTAAACCGGGCTAAACAGTGCCCTTTGTAATAAGCCCCTGGTGTCCAGGTACGTGCACTATTCTGACGTGGCCACATGCCAATACGTCAGCATCCTTCTCAATTGTACTGAGAATCCAGGGGATGTGTATCAACAAGAGACAGTAAAAAAGGTTTACGCAGGGTCTTAATCTAAAAAGAATCCTTGGAACAGGTCCCTGTTGCACGTCTGCGCCTGTGTCCCCGTTGTGCCGTATCCTGGATGGGTGTAGCACGATGGTCATCTGTAAAAGAGAGGAACTTAGCTGAAAAGTTGTCGTGCAAAAGGTAGGTTATACTAAATAAACCATGTATAGTTCCGGATAAGTAAAGATGAGCCTAATTGTCACTTGTTCACACACGTTGAGCCCCTTGTATTGTCGTAGGGGTATAGCCATCAAACATGTATCAATTATATATAGCTACACCGGACTCGTCTAACTGTGTCCGTGGTCTTAACGACCTGTCAGATGCTCTAGTTGGTGAGGCCGTCTAGTGTGCGGCTGCCGAGGCAGCCGCATGGTCTTTCGCGCACAAGGAGCGCTCAATATTTCCATTTACTGTAATGATGCCACGTGGATCGGGCATCTTAAGAATGAGAGAAGCGTAATGCGGTATTGCGTTAAAGCGAGCGAAAGCTTCGCGTCCGAGTAGTGCTTGATAGCCACTTTGGAACGAAGCCATGTGGAAGGTTAACTTTTTGCTGTGGAAGTTATCGGGAAAGCCGAATATAACCTCTAGTAGCAGGGAGCCCGTACAATGGGCTTCTGGGCCTGGCGTTACTCCTTTAAAGGTAGTATTGCTATGGCTGATTTTTGTTGGGTCTATCCCCATTTTGCGGACCGTGTCCTGATATATCAGGTTTAAACTACTGCCGCCGTCCATCAGGACTTGTGTGAAGTGGTATCCGTCAATTATCGGGTCTAACACCAAGGCAGCCCATCCTGCATGCCGGATACTTGCCGAGTAATCCCGATGGTCAAAGGTGATCGGTTTGGACAACCAGTGGCAGAACTCCGCGATGATAGGCCCTGGGGCATGTGTCTCTAGGAGTGCCGCTTTGTTGCTCCCCTTCATCATGTGTAACACGTTTACTGTTTTGACTTCTGGTGGGAATTTCTTCTGCTCCCTAGTGCTTTGCTGGCGAGGCTCGTCCTCGTCTTCGCTTGGTGTATCCTGCCCCTTGTGTTCGGCATTGAGTTTGCCAGACTGCTTGAAGACCCAACATTCTCTATGGGTATGATTTGCAGGTTTATCGGGGGTGCTGTGGATCTGACATAGTTTGTCCAGAATCTTGTTCAGGCTGGATAGTTCGTCTCTGTTGCCTTTGGAGGGTAGCTTTTGCTGACCTGACCGAGAGATTCTGAATTCGGCGTTTACCACCGTGCTCTTCGGGCTGTCTTCTTTATTCCGGCGCTTGTTTTTGCTGCGTCGTGGCTTCCCGTTTCCGTCCCTGACTTTGGATGTACTTGGGCCGCTGGTGCTGCATCAGGCTAACCAGCTGTCCTCGCCCGTGCAAAAGCGGGTCATGAGGCTTGTTAATGCTGCCATTGTTCTCGGCTTTTCTTGGCCGAGGTGTATGGCAAGCCATTTGTCTCGAACGCTGTGCTTGAAAGCTGCTAAGGCTTCGGCGTCCGGACAGTCGACTATTTGGTTCTTTTTAGTGAGAAACCTGTTCCAAAGCTTTCGGGCTAACTCTCTGGGCTGTTGAGTTATATGATTTAAATCGTCTGCATCCGGTGGTCGGACATAGGTCCCTTGAAAATTTGCCTGAAAAGCATCCTCGACCCCTTCCCAGCTTCCAATGGAGTTTTCGGGGAGGCTTTTAAGCCAGTGCCGAGCTGGCCCTTTGAGCTTGAGGGGTAAGTACTTGATGGTGTGGAGATCGTCTCCTCGAGCCATGCGGATATGGAGGATGTAGTCCTCAATCCAGACCCCAGGGTCCGTCGTTCCGTCGTATGCCTCTATGTTTATGGGTTTGAATCCCTCTGGTAATTCATGGTCCAGCACCTCATCGGTGAAACATAGGGGGTGTCCGGCACCCCTGTATTTGGGTGTACCGTGGTGTTCGGATTTTTGTTGTGTTGCATTGCATGCTGGAGCACGCTTGCTTGGCCCGTAGATGGATCTGGTTGCACCGTCCTTTTGATGCGAGCCCTCGCGTGGATCGCATACTGGCTTGTGTGCGGCGTCATTTGCCGCTCTATGTTGGCCACGAGGTCGTCTATCCGACCAGATGGCTGTTTTGTTTTTTGATTGCGGGGGATCTAAGGCCTCCTCATCGAATTCAGGTAGCAGCTTTCGCTTCGGGTAGCTCTTTGTGTGGTGACTACCGCCGTACTTTGCTGAAGTGTTGAGTACTTCACTCCATCTAATTCTGAGTGTGTCTTGTGCAGCCCTGAGCCTTTGCTTCTGCTTTTTCAGACTCCTCGCAGTGGCAACAAGCCTTTGATGGGTATTCTGTTGCTCCGGGTGCCTGTCCAGTGTGATGTCAACCGGACTGTTATCTTCGCCGGAGTCGGGTTGTTCGGTTTGATTCTCCGTTTTGCTGTGGTCGGACGGTGGTTCAATGCCGTGTTTGTCGTCCGCTGGCTCACCCTGCTCTATAGCTGGGTCTATATGATCGCTTTTTCTGCCGAGGCGGGATTTGGAGCGGCGCTTACGCCGCCGCTTTGACTGCTTCTCGAGGGAACGATCCTTCGTTGCATCCTTTCGTTCCTCGTCGTCGTTTTCTTTGGGTGTGTCCACCATGTATACATCATATGATGAAGTGGGCGTCCAGTGCCCTGTGGGCAGTGGCTCCTGTTCGTCTCCTGCATCGTCATCCATACCTTCGATGTCTTCGGAGTCGGAGTCGAGCATGTGGGTCAAATCGTCGACAGTGGCTACTAAGTGGGTGGTGGGTGGGTGGCGAATTTCTTCGTCATCCGCATCCCAATCCTGCCGGACATAGTTCGGCCAGGACTCTCCTGACAAGGAGAGAGACTTTAATGAATTTAGTATGTCGCCGAAGGGCGAGTGCTGAAAGATATCCGTGGAGGTGAACTCCATGATCGACGCCCAGTCGGATTCGATAGGCACGGGCGCAGGCGGTTCGGAGTCCATGGCCGGGGAAGAGTCCGGCAGTTCGGCGTCACGGCTCCCGTGAAGGGTAAGGTCGATATTTGGCTCGATCGCTGCTGAAGATGTGGCCTCCGTGATGGGGTCTATCCACCCGTCCTTGGATGGCGCAATGGGCTCCGAATTGAGGGTCGGAACGGTCGCCAGTGCAATCTCCCGAACACTGTCCGATGGTAGAGCTAAATCATGCTCATCATGACCGTGCGGCGCACTCGGTAAGGGCTCGAATCTGTCAAAGATCAAGTCTCCGCGGATGTCGGCCGTGTAGTTTAAGCTTCCAAACCTGACCTGGTGGCCAAGGGCGTAACTCTCGATCTGCTCCAGATGGCCAAGCGAGTTAGCCCGCAGTGCGGAGCCGCCGGATACAAAGATCTGTCCGAGGAGAAAAGTCTCACCCCAGACTGCATCGCTATCGATGATTGAAGGAGCCATCCCGCCTAACGATGACGATACAGAGGAACTCTCAATGAAAGCACCAATGTCGGTGTCAAAACCAGCGGATCTCGGGTAGGGGGTCCCGAACTGTGCGTCTAGGCGGATGGTAATAGGAGACGGGAGACACGATGTTTTTACCCAGGTTCGGGCCCTCTCGATGGAGGTAAAACCCTACTCCTTCTTGATTGATCTTGATGATATGAGTATTACAAGAGTTGATCTACCATGAGATCGAAGAGGCTAAACCCTAGAAGCTAGCCTATGGTATGATTGTTGTTGTTGGTCCTACGGACTAAACCCTCCGGTTTATATAGACACCGGAGGGGGCTAGGGTTACACAGAGTCGGTTACAAGGAAGGAGATCTACATATCCGTATTTGCCAAGCTTGCCTTCCACGCTAAGGAGAGTCCCATCCGGACACAGGACGAAGTCTTCAATCTTGTATCTTCATAGCCCAACAGTCCGGCCAAAGGATATAGTCCGGCTGTCCGGATACCCCCTAATCCAGGACTCCCTCAACCAGCACAAGTAAAGAAATCTTGAATAACTCCTTTTCGAATAATATTACCACTACCAACACGGAATTTTTTTTGTATGTAAGATGGTGGGTTCTTTAGTAGGAGCATCAGAATTTTTCATGATATTATTATCGACAATAGTTTCCACAATTTCAGATATAGAGGCAGAAGGTAAAGGACTAGCCATAGCGACAAGCAAACGAACTAACACACAAGCAAACAGAAAACAAGCGGGCAAAAAGAGGCAAATAGAGAAAGAGAGGGGGGATATAGAGAGAGAGAGGGCGAATAAAACGGCAAGGGTGAAGTGGGGGAGAGGAAAACGAGAGGCAAATGGAAAATAATGTAATGCGGGAGATAAGGGTATGTGATGGGTACTTGGTATGTTGACTTTTGCGTAGACCTCCCTGGCAACGGCGCTAGAAATCCTTCTTGCTACCTCTTGAGCACTGCGTTGGTTTTCCCCGAAGAGGAAGGGATGATGCAGCAAAGTAGCATAAGTATTTCCCTTAGTTTTTGAGAACCAAGGTATCAATCCAGTAAGAGGCTACGCGCGAGTCCCTCGTACCTGCACAATGCAAATAAATCCTCGCAACCAACGCGGATAGGGGTTGTCAATCCCTACACGGCCACTTACGAGAGTGAGATCTGATAGATATGATAAGATAATATTTTTGGTATTTTTGTGATAAAGATGCAAAGTAAAATAAAGGTAAAGTAAAAAGCAAGGAAATAACTAAGTAGTAGGAGATCAATATGATAAAGATAGACCCGGGGCCATAGGTTTCACTAGTGGCTTCTCTCGAGAGCATAAGTATTCTACGGTGGGCGAACAAATTACTGTTGAGCAATTGACAGAATTGAGCATAGTTATGAGAATATCTAGGTATGATCATGTATATAGGCATCACGTCCGAGACAAGTAGACCGACTCCTGCCTGCATCTACTACTATTACTCCACTTATCGACCGCTATCCAGCATGCATCTAGAGTATTAAGTTAAAAACAGAGTAACGCCTTAAGCAAGATGACATGATGTAGAGGGATAGACTCATGCAATATGATGAAAACCCCATCTTGTTATCCTCGATGGCAACAATACAATATGTGCCTTGCTGCCCCTACTGTCACTGGGAAGGGACACCGCAAGATTGAACCCAAAGCTAAGCACTTCTCCCATTGCAAGAAAGATCAATCTAGTAGGCCAAACCAAACTGATAATTCGAAGAGACTTGCAAAGATAACCAATCATACATAAAAGAATTCAGAGAAGATTCAAATATTGTTCATAGATAGACTTGATCATAAACCCACAATTCATCGATCTCAACAAACACACCGCAAAAAGAAGATTACATCGAATAGTTCTCCACAAGAGAGGGGGAGAACGTTGTATTGAGATTCAAAAAGAGAGAAGAAGCCATCTAGCTACTAACTATGGACCCGTAGGTCTGAGGTAAACTACTCACACTTCATCGGAAGGGCTATGGTGTTGATGTAGAAGCCCTCCGTGATCGATGCCCCCTCCAGCGGAGCTCCGGAACAGGCCCCAAGATGGGATCTCATGGATACAGAAAGTTGCGGTGGTGGAATTAGGGTTTTGGCTCCGTATCTGATTGTTTAGGGGTACATAGGTATATATAGGAGGAAGGAGTACGTCGGTGGAGCAATAGCGGGCCCACGAGGGTGGAGGGCGCGCCTGGTGGGGGTGGGCTCGCGCCCTACCATGTGGCCTCCTCTTTTGTGTCTTGACATAGGGTCCAAGTCTCCCGGGTCTTGTTTGTTGAGAAAATCATGTTCCCTAAGGTTTCATTCCGTTTGGACTCTGTTTGATATTCCTTTTCTTCGAAACCCTAAAACAGGCAAAAAACAGCAATTCTGGGCTGGACCTCCGGTTAATAGGTTAGTCCCAAAAATAATATAAAAGTGGATAATAAAGCCCAATAATGTCCAAAATAGTAGATAATATAGCATGGAGCAATCAAAAATTATAGAAACGTTGGAGACGTATGAACCACTCGTCCATTTGAATTGCTTCACATGGATCTCTTTGGCCCTACTCGCTATGCCACATTTACTAAGGTTGCATCCTTATATGGCTTTGTCATTGTTGATGATTATTCTCGATATACATGGGTGCATATCATCACTTACAAAACTAAAGTGCAGGAAGTCTTCAAGCGATTTTCCTCGAGGGCTTCAACCAATTTTGGTGTGAAGATCAAGCACATCAGAAGTGATAATGGAACTGAGTTCAAGAACACTGGTCTTGATGACTATCTTGATGAACTTGGTATTACTCATGAGTTATCTGCTCCTTATACTCCTCAGCAAAATGGCGTCGTGGAGCGCAAGAACATGACTCTTGTTGAGATGGCTCGCACTATGCTTGATGAGTACAAGACGCCTACTCGCTTCTGGCCTGAGGCAATTGATACTGCTTGCCACATCATCAACAGGGCATATCTTCACAAATTCTTCAAGAAGACTGCATATGAACTCCTCACTGACAAGAAACCCAATGTGAGTTATTTCAAAGTCTTCGGTGCTAAATGCTGGATTAGAGATCCTCATCACAATTCTAAATTTGCATCGAAAACACATGAAGGTTTTATGCTCGGTTATGGTAAGGGCTCGCACACCTACAGAGTCTTCAACACCTATCACCACAAGGTTGTTGAAACTGTAGATGTGCGGTTTGATGAAACTAATGGCTCGCAAAGAGAGCACCTACCTCCTGTGACAGATGAAATACCTCCTGAGGAATCTATTAAGTTCAAGGCTACTGAGGATGTCATTCCTACCGAAGAATCTGCTGAAGAAGTCGTTCCAGAACATGAAGAACGTCATGTTGATGCACCTAAGGAAAATGGTGCTAAAGAAAATGCTGATCAAATTCCTTAACGACAACCCGCTCACCCTCGCGTTGCAAACGAAGTGCGGATTGAGAAAATCATCAGTGACATCAACATTCCAGGTCCTCTCACACGCTCAAGAGCTTCACATTTATCTAACTTTTGTGGGCACTTTGCTTTCGTCTCTATCACAGAGCCCACTAAGGTAGATGAAGCATTTCTGGAGCCTGAGTGGATTCAAGCTATGCGAGAGGAATTACATCAATTCGAGCTCAACAACGTCTGGGAATTGGTCAAACGTCCAGATCCTCGCAAGCACAATATCATTTGCACAAAGTGGATCTACCGCAACAAGCAAGATGAAAATGGCCTTGTGGTGAGGAATAAGGCACGACTTGTAGCTCAAGGCTACACACAGGTTGAAGGAATTGACTTCGATGAAACTTTTGCACCTGTTACTAGACTTGAAGCTATTCGCATATTGCTTGCTTATGCTAACCATCATGATATCATCTTATATCAAATGGATGTGAAAAGTGCATTCCTCAATGGTAAGCTTGAGGAAGAAGTATATGTTGCTCAACCCCCAGGTTTTGATGATCCAAAGCATCCGGACAAAGTCTTCAGACTCAATAAGGCCCTCTATGGCCTCAAGCAGGCCCCTCGGGCGTGGTATGATACTTTGAAAGAATTCCTCATGAGGAAAGGCTTCAAACCCGGTTCACTTGACCCAACTCTTTTCACTAAATCTTATGATGGTGAATTGTTTGTGTGCCAAATATATGTTGATGATGTCATTTTCGGTTGTACTGACCAACGTTACAGTGATGAATTTGCCTATATGATGACTGAATAATATCAAATGTCTATGATGGGAGAATTGAAATTCTTCTTAGGTCTTCAGATTCGTCAACAGCGCAATGGCATATTCATGTCTCAGGAGAAATACCTCAAGGATGTACTGAGGAAATTCAGCATGCAAGATTGCAAAGGAGTCAAAATACCTATGCCCACAAATGGCCATCTATGCACTGATGAAAATGGTATTGACTCGATCAAAAAGTATACCGCTCCATGATTGGTTCTTTATTGTGCTTATGTGCATCTATGCCAAATATTATGCTTAGTGTTTGCATGTGTGCCCGATTTCAAGCTATTCCGAAGGAATCACACCATAAGGCTGTGAAGCATATTCTTCGATATCTAGCTCACACACCGACACTTGGATTATGGTACCCCAAGGGCTCGGCTTTTGATCTCATTGGATATTCAGACTCTGACTATGCTGGTGATCGTGTGGACCGCAAGTCAACATCTGGCACATGCCATTTCCTCGGACGATCCTTGGTCTATTGGTCCTCGAAGAAACAGAACTACGTATCACTGTCTACTGCTGAAGCTGAGTACATTGCTGCTGGTTCTTGCTGTGCTCAACTACTATGGATGAAGCAAACTCTTAAGGACTACGACCTCAACGTGAAGAATGTGCCACTCTACTGTGACAATGAGAGTGCCATCAAGATTGCTCATAACCCAGTTCAGTACTCGAAGACAAAGCACATTCAGATTCATCATCATTTTCTTCGTGATCATGTGTTGAAGTGCGACATCTCTATTGAGCATGTGAAGACTAAAGAACAACTAGTCGATATCTTCACTAAGCCCTTGGATGAGAAGAGATTTAGCAAGTTGCGGTGTGAGCTAAATATCTTAGAATCTTCAAATGTTCTTTGAAAAGGACACTCATCCTAATACTTATGCAAAATTGATGACTTGGATGTGCAACACATGAAGAAACGGTTTTCTTCAATCCATGAAGACTAACACTCTAAGTGTGAAGAAATTAATGAAGAATTTGATTCTCAGAACCCTACGACAATTGTCCGCCGTGTTTGAAATCATCATTCTTATACGGTGGGTCACGCCACCATCAAAAGTTGAAAATCTTCAATTTGAGTTTTTTTTGTTTTGAAATTCCTCAGTTGTTAAATTTCTTCAACTTTGCAATGTCTTCACTCTTTCTGTCGTTTTTCTTCATTGGCTATATGAGTTTATGTCCTCTACAGCAGTCACTTATTGTTATTTCTTCAAGTTGCTTATTCTGCTAAGTGAATGTGATCGGACTCTTCCCCCTCTATGCTAAACTCAACCTAGTCTATTCACAAATTCTTCATGTGCTTTATATTTGAAACTCGTTCAAAATCTTCACTGTGTCCTTGTCAGCTGAAGAAATTGCGAACGGAACTTTAAACTTATCTTATCTGAATTTTCGGCTTTTGCCGCTCAAACCGTTCCGCATTCTGTGAAATGTTTATCTATTCACCCATGATCTCACACGATCGCCACCTCTCAGTGTGTGGGTGACACATGTCAAGCGAATGAGAAGGGTTAGGGGCACGCTCGTCCAATTTCTTTGGGCGAACAGTTTTTCACTTCGACTATAAATACCCCTCCCCTTCCTCACTTCGTTTTTACTCCGCTCGACCTCTCTCCCGCTCGAGCTTCCCAAAACCTAGCGCCGCCGCTACTTCATCGTCGCCGGTGTGGAAGAGCTTCACTACCTCGACCTTGTCGCCGTCGTACTCGCGCCGGCTGCGGATTTCTTCACTCCGCCGCCGCCGTAGCTGTCTTCCTCTACCAAGTTAGGGCGTGGAAGATCTGAACCGACGAGCTTCACATCTACACTTCCTAGTTCGTCGTGTTATTCGTCCAGGGTAATTAAAAGTTACTTTTATTGCCCTCTTTGATTCAAATGTTTTCTACAAAATCTTCAAAAGGTGTTTATTCTTCAAATCTTCACATACTGGACACCTCCCATAACATTTGTTCTTGATTTGTTTCCCTAAGCAACATTTTTCTTCAAGATTACTCAATTGTGTGGATTTTTCAATCTGTACAACTCTGGAACCCAAGTCAAAGAACGCTTAGTGAAATTCTTCAAGACTCATCTGGTCAAATTCCTCAAACTTGTTCTTATTGCAAAACCTTCTGAGAACGCATATGACCTCTCCGAATTCCTCGCAACTATACTCTGTTCACAGGTACACATGTCCGCTGCTGAATCACTAGGTTCTCATCAACTTAACTCATTTGCAGCGTTCCTTGAAGAAAAGTTGCACACCTCTTCAGAGAATTCCATTGCTCAAATTCCTCAGCTAAAGAAAATGGCTGACAGTAAGAAGTCACAGAAGGGAGGAAAGAGGCCTGAGGTCAATACTGCTTTCGAGATTCCTGATGACATATACAAGGATTATTACACTCCCGATGAGGCCAGATTTGGCAAGGAGGACAAAAATCAGCGCAAGGTGCGCATACAAAGGATAGAGAGGAGATGGGCACGGGAATGGAGGGAGTACAAATTTGTTACTCCCAAGTATATGAAGAAATTCGCTCTTAATCCTCCATGGCCAAGAAGCTAATCCCACCAGCCTCAAGCGTGGTGAGGACTATCCTGATGAATGGGCCAAGCGCCAGGCTAAGCTAGCCAAAATATCTAAGGAAGCAGTGAGGAAATTTGATGAAGACTCTGTCTCTGCTGCTACCACTGCTGAGACGTCTGCAAGCAAGCCAAAGAAGGCCATGGCAAAGAAGCCTGCTCATAAGCCAAGTGCTTCAACCCCAATGCCCTCACGGCCAAGTTCCTCAGCAATGTCCTCACGGCCGGATTCTTCAAAGCCCTCACGGCCAATTCCTCAAGCTGCTCCAGCTCCTCCAAAGTCCTTAGCTCCTACGTCAAAATCCTCAGCACATATGCATCTCGCCACGTGCCAAAGGACAACAGACATCTCTATTTCCTCAGGAGCTTCTGCTAGTTCTTCAGCTCCACCCAATTCATCAACTGGCCCCTCTCTGCTGAAGAAAAAGGCCACTGCTGGACGAGGCTCTCGACCAAGTCCTTGCAAGAAGCAGGTCGCCTTTCAAGTACCGTCCGAAGATGACGAAGCTGATGATTAGGGACTTGCCGAAATCATCAGAGACAGGCAGCTTAGGGCCGCTAGAGCCAAAGGCAGCAATGTGCCATTGATACTGGATCCGAAGTTGATCCTAGACTTCATCGACCTATGGCACAAGGATCCAAACACACCTTTGCCGGAGATGAACCTCACTCCTGGTCAAAGTCATGTTTTGACTGCCTTCATTGATGAAGAAAAATGGAAATTTGAACAGGGAAGGAGGGTGAAGAAAGCACAGTACAAGAAAGAACGCCTTCTGAAGCAAAACGTTCTGAAGCTTTCACCTGAAGAACTTGTTGCTCTTCAATCTGAGATCAAGCAACTAAGTGATGAATTTGATCGCTACTATGCTGACTGGTTTGGTGCCAAACTCAGATTTGTCAAGATAACTGAGAAGTTCACTTCCAATGTTGCAACCCCAACGCAACAAGAAAATCCTCAGGATGAGGCATCTGCTCAGCCTACTGAAGAGCATGCTAGCACCGATGATGAAAATCAGGCTGCTGAAGATACTCAGAGTACCAGGGATGATGACTGCATTCCAGTCGCTGAAGAGATTGCTAGGGCAACCACTAATGTTGCGCCTGAAGAAAATGAAGAAGTCAGGGCAACTGCATCAGTTGTGCCTGAAGTTATTGAACCAAATTCCTCTACTCCTCCTGCACCTACCCCAACTCTAATCCTTCCATCTGCATCAGATGTGAAGAAGACCAAGGCTGCAGAGCGTGCAGCTATAAAGAAAAGGAAGGCATCAACTGCATCAGATTCTTCAGCTCCGAAGAAGATGAAGCCGTTGAATAGCTCTTTTGACAATCCAATTGATGTTGTTCCTGTCTCATCCATGCCATCAAAGGACCTTGTTCCTTTTGATGAAGAATATGAGATCCCAAGTGTATCTGATGATGACATTCCTTCTGCTGCTTCTTCAAAGCAGTTGGATGAAGAAACTAAAGCGGATGCAATCCCTTCAACCTCAATAGTCTCATCGCCCATGCCTCAGTTCACTGCTGATGAGGCCGGCTTGAAGAAAATAGTGAAGAAGAAGATGTGGACATTGGGTGCACAACTCCAGTGTTGAACGATGACTTTTGGGAAAGTCAGCACCCCAATTCTCCTCTGTTCACACCCCTTCAACAAATTCCTCAGTCCCCTATGACCACTGAAGTTCAAATGGGATCTGAAGAACCTCATGCCACACCGTTTGTCCATGAAGAGATTCCAGCCACTAGTGCTGAAGAAAATGTTAATGAAAAATTGAAGACATAGGCTGGCATTGAAGAAGAAGCTGAAATTCCTCAGCCAGTGGATCCTGAGATTGCGATTCCTGAGGTAGTGATGCAATTGACCGATACCCCTCAGCCCAAGCCAAAGGATCCCTTCTCGAAGAAGCAGAAATTCAAGGCTGATGACTTCTTCGGCAAGCACGTGTTCTTCATAGATAACCCTTATGACTCTACTCGTCTTAGAAGGAAGTGCTTCTGGACTGCCAGCCAAGCAAACTTTTATTCTTCACTGCTCTTCAACAAGGACAAAGTCTTCGACCATGTGCATATTCCTCACGTGGACATGGAATCACTGCCTTGCTTCACCCCAGTCCTCAGTGTGCTTCACGATGCATGACTGCTCAACTTTTGCACGGATATTTTGCGATTGGAATGAAGAGCTCATTTTTCAATTCTATGCAACTCTGCATATCACAGGCGATGCTGATGATGTGAACTCTTGGGTATTGGACTGGATGACAGAAAACACACATTTCAAAGCACCGGCCTCTGAATTACTTCACGCCCTGCCTGTCAGTCCTCCCCTTGAAGGCGCTTGTTGCATCTATCATGAACCTGAACTCACTGCCCATTAGATTCAAGTGCTAATGAAGCCTCTAAAGCACAGTCAAGCTCCAAGGACCAAATTCCTCGTGAAGGAATTACTGTTTGTGCCTAGAATTGTCTATCGCATTCTGACGAAGACATTGAGTCCAATCAAAGGCCACGATTCAAATGATGAAGAAGTTGTTGGCATCATGAAGAATCTACTATTCAATATCATACATGGCATTCCTATCAACTACCATGATTTCTTCATGAGGACTCTGGCAAATGTTGCCCTCTCTCCATTTGAGTTGAAGCCTTATGCTCCTTGGATTATGAGATTCCTCAAAACTAGGTCTTCACTCAACTATAAGGCTGATTTTCAGAATCATGTCAGTTACCTGCCCCCAATTGAAGTCCTCAAGAGGACATTTTCCTCATCTGATGAAAAGGGCAAGGCTACTGCTATTATTGATGAAGGCATTCGTTCATTGGATGGTCAGTTTCGCAAAGCTGCATCTTACTCCACCAATGATGATTCTGCTACTCATGATTCTGCCGCTAATGCATCAAAGCCAAATCCTCAAGCCATAGCTCCCAGGGTGATGAATGGTCGTGAGCTTCTTCTTAGTCTTCACTAGAAGGTGGACCGAAATCAAAAATGGGTTAAGCGTCAGTTTGGTTCTATTCTTCACAACATGACTGCTACACCCAATATGCAGTGAAGAAAAACCATTACTACCTCCATGAAGTCTTCGGTCGCACCTGGGCTGTCTTATCACATCTGTATGGTGAAGAAGATATGAAGCAAATGGGTTTCAAGCAGGACTTTGAATGGTCTCAGCCGCCACTAGCGAAGAAATTCAAGAAGACTAAAGTTCCTTCCTTGGTGGCTGCTACCTCTTGAGCACTGCGTTGGTTTCCCTTGAAGAGGCAAGGGTGATGCAGTAAAGTAGCGTAAGTATTTCCCTCCGTTTTTGAGAACCAAGGTATCAATCCAGTAGGAGATCCCGCTCAAGTCCCATGCACCTACACAAACAAATAAGAACCTCACAACCAACGCAATAAAGGGGTTGTCAAGCCCTTCACGGTCACTTACGAGAGTGAGATCTGATAGATATGATAAGATAATATTTTTGGTGTTTTTATGATAAAGAGAAATAAAAGATGCAAGTAAAATAAATAGCAATGGAAATAACTAAGTATTGGAAGATTAATATGATAAAAGATAGACCCGGGGGCCATAGGTTTCACTAGTGGCTTCTCTCAAGAGCATAAGTATTATGGTGGGTAAACGAATTACTGTCGAGCAATTGATAGAATTGAGCATAGTTATGAGAATATCTAGGTATGATCATGTATATAGGCATCACGTCCGAGACAAGTAGACCAAAACGATTCTGCATCTACTACTATTACTCCATGCATCGACCGCTATCCAGCATGCATCTAGAGTATTAAGTTCAAGAGAACAGAGTAATGCTTTAAGGAAGATGACATGATGTAGAGGGATAAACTCATGCAATATGATATAAACCCCATCTTTTTATCCTCGATGGCAACAATACAATACGTATCGGTTCCCTTTCTGTCACTGGGATCGAACACCGCAAGATTGAACCCAAAGCTAAGCACTTCTCCCATTGCAAGAAAGATCAATCTAGTAGGCCAAACCAAACTGATAATTTGAAGAGACTTGCAAAGATAAACCAATCATACATAAAAGAATTCAGAGGAGAATCAAATATTGTTCATCGATAAACTGGATCATAAACCCACAATTCATCGGATCTCGACAAACACACCGCAAAAGAAGATTACATCGAATAGATCTCCAAGAAAATCAAGGAGAACTTTGTATTGAGATCCAAAGAGAGAAGAAGCCATCTAGATAATAACTATGGACCCGTAGGTCTGAAGTAAACTACTCACACATCACCGGAGAGGCCATGGAGTTGATGTAGAGGCCCTCCATGATCAATGCCCCCTCTGGTGGAGCTCCGGAAAAGGCCCCGAGATGGGATCTCTCGAGTACAGAAGGTTGCGGCGGTGGAATTAGGTTTTCGTGGTGCTCCTGGATGTTTGGGGGGTACGTGGATATATATAGAAGGAAGAAGTACGTCGGTGGAACAACAGAGGGCCCACGAGGGTGGAGGGCGCGCCCCCTGCCTCGTGCCTTCCTCCCTTGTTTCTTGACGGCCACTCCAAGTCTCCTGGATCACATTTGTTGAGAGAATCACGTTCCCGAAGGTTTCATTCCATTTGGACTCCGTTTGATATTCCTTTTCTTCGAAACCCTAAAATAGGCAAAAAAAACAGCAATTTAGGTTGGGCCTCCGATTAGTAGGTTAGTCCCAAAAATGATATAAAAGTGTAGAATAAAGCCCATTAACATCCAAATTAGATAACATAATAGCATGGAGCAATCAAAAATTATAGATACATTAGAGACGTATCAAGCATCCCCAAGCTTAATTCCTACTCGTCCTTGAGTAGGTAAATGATAAAAGAAGAATTTTTGATGTGGAATGCTTTCTAACATATTTCTCAATGTATTTTTTCTTTATTGTGGCATGAATGTTCAGATCCATAAGATTCAAGATAAAAGTTTAATATTGACATAAAAATAATAATACTTCAAGCATACTAAGTAAGCAATTATGTCTTCTCAAAATAACATGGCTAAAGAAAGTTGTCCCTACAAAATCATATAGTCTGGCTATGCTCTATCTTCACCACACAAAATATTTAAATCATGCACAACCCCGATGACAAGCCAAGAAATTGTTTCATACTTTTGATGTTCTCAAACTTTTTCAATCTTCACGCAATATATGAGCGTGAGCCATGGATATAGCACTATGGTGGAATAGAATGGTGGTTGTGGAGAATACAAAAAGGGGAAAATAGTCTCACATCAACTAGGCATATCAATGGGATATGGAGATGCCCATTAATATATATCAATGTGAGTGAGTAGGGATTGTCATGCAACGGATGCACTAGAGCTATAAGTATATGAAATCTCAACAAAAGAAACTAAGTGGGTGTGCATCCAACTTGCTTGCTCACGAAGACCTAGGGTATTTTGAGGAATCCCGTCATTGGAATATACAAGCCAAGTTCTATAATGAAAAATTCCCACTAGTATATGAAAGTGATATCATAGGAGACTCTCTATATGAAGAACATGGTGCTACTTTGAAGCACAAGTGTGGAAAAAGGATATTAACATTGTCCCTTCTCTCTTTTTCTCTCATATTTTTATTTTTTTATTTGGGCCTTCTTTCTTTTTCTTTTTTTGGCCTCTTTTCTCCTTTTTTCGTTCGGAGTCTCATCCCGACTTGTGGGGGAATCATAGTCTCCATCATCCTTTCCTCACTTGGGACAATGCACTAATAATGATGATCATCACACTTTATTTACTTACAACTCAAGAATTACAACTCAATACTTAGAACAAGATATGACTCTATGTGAATGCCTCCGGCGGTGTACCGGGATGTGTAATGATGCATGAGTGACATGTATGAAAATTATGAATGGTGGCTTTGTCACAAATACGATGTCAACTACATGATCATGCAAGCAATATGACAATGATGAAGCGTGTCATAATAACGGACGATGGAAAGTTGCATGGCAATATATCTCGGAATGGCTATGGAAGTGCCATAATAGGTAGGTATGGTGGCTGTTTTAAGGAAGGTATATGGTGGGTTTATGGTACCAGCGAAAGTTGCGCGATACTAGAGAGGCTAGCAATGGTGGAAGGGTGAGAGTGCGTATAATCCATGGACTCAACATTAGGCATAAAAAACTCACATACTTATTGCAAAAATCTACAAGTTATCAAAGCAAAGTATTACGCGCATGCTCCTAGGGGGATAGATTGGTAGGAAAAGACCATCGCTCGTCCCCGACCGCCACTCATAAGGAAGACAATCAATAAATAAATCATGCTCCGACTTCATCACATAATGGTTCACCAACGTGCATGCTATGGGAATCACAAACTTCAACACAAGTATTTCTCAAATTCACAACTACTCAACTAGAATGACTCTAACATCACCATCTCCATATCTCAAAAACAATTATCAAGTACCAAACTTCTCATAGTATTCAATGCACTTGTATGAAAGTTTTTATTATTGCCATGTTGTTCTAAAGGACTCTCAAAATAATATAAGTGAAGCATGAGAGAACAATAGTTTCTATAAAACATAACCACCACCATGCTCTAAAATATATATAAGTGAAGCACTAGAGCAAAAACTATATAGCTCAAAAGATATAAGTGAAGCACATAGAGTATTCTAATAAATTCCCAATCATGTGAGTCTCTCTCAAAAGGTGTGTACAGCAAGGATGATTGTGGTAAACTAAAAATAAAATACTCAAATCATACAAGACGCTCCAAGCAAAACACATATCATGTGGTGAATAAAAATATAGCTCCAAGTAAAGTTACCGATAGACGAAGACGAAAGAGGGGATGCCTTCCGGGGCATCCCCAAGCTTAGGCTTTTTGGTGTCCTTGAGTTTTACCTTGGGGTTCCATGGGCATCCCCAAGCATAGGCTCTTGCCACTCCTTGTTCCATAATCCATCAAATCTTTACCCAAAACTCGAAAACTTCACAACACAAAACTCAGGATAGAAAATCTCGTGAGCTCCGTTAGCGAAAGAAAACAAAATAGCACTTCAAGGTACTGTAATGAACTCATTCTTGATTTATATTGGTGTTAAACCTACTATATTCCAACTTCTCTATGGTTTATAAACTCTTTTACTACCATAGATTCATCAAAATAAGCAAACAACACAAGAAAAACAGAATCTGTCAAAAACAGAACAGTCTGTAGTAATCTGTAGATAACGCAAGTTCTGGAACCCCAAAAATTCTAAAATAAATTGCTGGACGTGAGGAATTTATCTATTAATCATATGCAAAAATAATTAACTAAATATCACCTTATAAATAAAAATGTCAGTAATTCTCGTGAGCGCTAAAGTTTCTGTTTTTTACAGCAAGATCAAAAAGACTTTTCCCCAAGTCTTCCAAACGGTTCTACTTGGCACAAACACTAATTAAACACAAAAAACACAACCAAAACAGAGTCTAGGTAATTTATTTATTACTAAAAAGGATCAAAAAGCAAGGAATAAAAATAAAATTGGGTTGTCTCCCAACAAGCGCTATCGTTTAACGCCCCTAGCTAGGCATAAAAGCGAAGATAGATCTAGGTATTGCCATCTTTGGTTGGCAATCCATAAGTGGCTCTCATAATAGATTCATATGGTAATTTAATTTTCTTTCTAGGGAAGTGTTCCATGCCTTTCCTTAATGGAAATTGGAATTTAATATTACATTCCTTCATATCAATAATTGCACCAATCATTCTAAGGAAAGGTCTACCAAGAATAATAGGACATGAAGGATTGCAATCTATGTCAAGAACAATGAAATCCATGGGCACATAGTTCCTATTTGCAACAATAAGAACATCATTAATTCTTCCCATAGGTTTCTTAATGGTGGAATACGCAAGGTGCAAGTTTAAAGAACAACCATCAAAATCACGGAAACCTAACAAATCACACAAAGTTTTTGGAATCGTGGAAACACTAGCACCCAAATCACACAAAGCATAACACTCATGATCTTTAATTTTAATTTTAATAGTAGGTTCCCACTCATCATAAAGTTTTCTAGGAATAGAAACTTCCAACTCAAGTTTTTCTTCATAAGATTGCATCAAAGCATCAACGATATGTTTAGTAAAAGCTTTATTTTGACTATAAGCATGAGGAGAATTTAGCACGGATTGCAACAAGGAAATACAATCTATCAAAGAGCAATTATCATAATTAAATTCCTTGAAATCCAAAATAGTGGGTTCATTGATATTTAAAGTTTTGACCTCTTCAATCCCACTTTTAACAATTTTAGCATCAAGATCTAAAGACTCTAATTTTTTGGAACGCCTTCTAGGTAAAGGTGGCTCATCTTCAGCCCCAACATTATCAAGATTCATATTGCAAAACAAAGATTTAATAGGAGACACATCAATAACTTTTAGGTCTTCATCCTTGTTATCATGAAAATGTTCCGGCTTAGCGGCCATCTTATTAACTAAGGTGGCCTGCTTATCCGAGACTTCCGCAATTAATTTTTCGAGATGCGCAATTTGAGATTTCAAACCATAAAACTCTTTAGACATATCATCGAGCTCTTTATTCATATAACCCATAAAGCTCTTTTGTTCCTTAAGCTCGTTCCTAAAGAAATTATTATGCTCAAATTGTAAAACCATAAAACTCATGATATTGCTTTCGATCACTTCTAAACTTTTAAGGTGAAGATCACCAAATCTAGGTAGAGCCATAGCGGCAAGCAAGCAATCCAACACACAAGCAAACAAGAAACGGGCAAAAGGGCAAAAAGAAAAGGAGAAGGGGAATGAAGAGAGAGGGAGAGAGGAAAAGAGGGCGAATAAAACGGCAAGGGTGAAGTGGGGGAGAGGAAAACGAGAGGCAAATGGCAAATAACGTAATGCGAGGGATAAGAGTTTGTGTTGGGTACTTGGTATGTTTTGACTTGGTAATGGCGCCAGAAATGACTCGTTGTGGGAGTCAAATCTTGACTTGACTTGGCACAAATCTCCCTAGCAACGGCGCCAGAAATCCTTCTTGCTACCTCTTGAGCACTGCGTTGGTTTTTCCCTTGAAGAGGAAAGGGTGATGCAGTAAAGCAGCATAAGTATTTCCCTCAGTTTTTGAGAACTAAGGTATCAATCCAGTAGGATATCACGCTCAAGTCCCACGCACCTACACAAACAAATAAGAACCTCGCAACCAATGAGATAAAGGGGTTGTCAAGCCCTTCAGGGTCACTTACGAGAGTGAGATCTGATAGATATGATAAGATAATATTTTTGGTATTTTTGTGATAAAGAGAAATAAAAGATGCAAGTAAAATAAATAGCAATGGAAATAACTAAGTATTGGAAGATTAGTATGATAAAATATAGACCCGGGGGCCATAGGTTTCACTAGTGGCTTCTCTCAAGAGCATAAGTATGACGGTGGGTAAACGAATTACTATCGAGCAATTGATAGAATTGAGCATAGTTATGAGAATATCTAGGTATGATCATGTATATAGGCATCACGTCCGAGACAAGTAGACCGAAACGATTCTGCATCTACTACTATTACTCCACCCATCAACCGCTATCCAGCATGCATCTAGAGTATTAAGTTCAAGAGAACAGAGTAATGCTTTAAGGAAGATGACATGATATAGAGGGATAAACTCATGCAATATGATATAAACCCCATCTTTTTATCCTCGATGGCAACAATACAATACGTATCGGTTCCCTTTCTGTCACTGGGATCGAACACCGCAAGATTGAACCCAAAGCTAAGCACTTCTCCCATTGCAAGAAAGATCAATCTAGTAGGCCAAACCAAACTGATAATTCGAAGATACTTGCAAAGATAAACCAATCATACATAAAAGAATTCAGAGGAGAATCAAATATTGTTCATAGATAAACTGGATCATAAACCCACAATTCATCGGATCTCGACAAACACACCGCAAAAGAAGATTACATCGAATAGATCTCCAAGAAAATCGAGGAGAACTTTGTATTGAGATCCAAAGAGAGAGAAGAAGCCATCTAGCTAATAACTATGGACCCGTAGGTCTGAAGTAAACTACTCACACATCACCGGAGAGGCCATGGAGTTGATGTAGAGGCCCTCCGTGATCAATGCCCCCTCCGGTGGAGCTCCGGAAAAGGCCCCGAGACGGGATCTCTCGAGTATAAAAGGTTGCGGCGGTGGAATTAGGTTTTTTTGGTGCTCCTGGATGTTTGGGGGGTACGTGGATATATATAGGAGGAAGAAGTACATCGGTGGAGCAACGGAGGGCCCACAAGGGTGGAGGGCGCGCCTAGGGGGGTAGGCGTGCCCCCCTGCCTCGTGCCTTCCTCCCTTGTTTCTTGACGGCCACTCCAAGTCTCCTGGATCACGTTTGTTGAGAAAATCACGTTCCCGAAGGTTTCATTCCGTTTGGACTCCGTTTGATATTCCTTTTCTTCGAAACCCTAAAATAGGCAAAAAAACAGCAATTTGGGCTGGGCCTCCGATTAGTAGGTTAGTCCCAAAAATGATATAAAAGTGTAGAATAAAGCCCATTAACGTCCAAATTAGATAATATAATAGCATGGAGCAATCAAAAATTATAGATACGTTGGAGACGTATCAGTGGCCAGCTCATATTCTTCATCACGCGAACCGATGAGCATGAAGACTTGGATGACACTGCGGCAGGCCCTACAACAACAAACGACCCCAACAACGCTGGCGCTCCTCCATCAACTTGATATTCTTCAGGGGCGTTAGTCCTCATTTTTTTTATCCTTTTGGTCATTCGATGACAAAGGGGGAGAAATTTGAGTTAGTCTTCAAGCGGGTCTATCTATATGGGCGGTTTTTTTGCAAAGTTACAACTCTCGTTCTTCTGAGACTTTATTCGATCGAGTTGTAAACTTAAACTCTATGGTAGTCTGATACTTTTGCTGAGTTTTTCTGCATGCTTATTTCTCATTAATGTTAATGCACGCATGCTGAATTACATCAGTCACCATATTTCATCATGCATTTCAAATTCTCCATATTCAATGTTAAATGTGTGTATGGATTACAAGATATAGGGGGAGATCTCCATGATTCTACTCTTCAAAGTGTACATTGCTTCAAAAGCTAACTCCTCACTATGCACATCTTCAGGGGGAGTTCTTCTATATCTTGCAATCAAATTCCTCAATATTGGTATTTACACTTCATATGTTTATCCCTGTTGAAAACTTAACCTATATTGTCATCAATCACCAAAAAGGGGGAGATTGTAAGTGCATCTAGTGCCCCTTCGTGATTTTGGTGTATTGAAGACTTATAGGTTAAGGGGCTAATGCATTTGTGAGTGTACACAGGTCTATAAGTCTATGAGGAGTTTGATATTTACAGAGAAAGTCGACCCCTAAAAATGAAGTTCTTCGACTGAAGACTTTGAATTTCTGAAGACTTTCTGAAGACTTTGAAAGTGAAGAAATTGGTGTGATCCTGAAGACTTGGTATTCATTCGAGCAACATGAAGCGTGAAGACTTTTGTTTTCGTAGTTTCATTTTCTCTTTCTTGAGTCATAGGAAACACTGTACTGTTAAAGGGGGCCGAGGAAATACTAAGAAAAAAATTCCAAGTGATGCTTAACTCAAATCCTACATCTACCAATCCCTTCGAGTGAAGCCATTGGAAATCTCATACAGTTCAGTCAAATTTCTTCAGTGATAGAGACGAAGTTCTTCTGGTCTCTAAGGAATTTGTTCTGACTGAGGAGTTAGGAATTCGCCAGTGCGGATGGCCTACACAATGAGGAACATGATAGCCCTGAGGAATTTGATACTCAAAATTCAGACCGTGTTGTGCTATGCGCCAGCTGTCCCAAAATATCTGCCCACCTAACGGTCATATCATTGAAGGGCATTTATGTTTTATCATGTCGGGCTACTGCCTAGGCTATAAATAGCCGCCCCCTACAACCACTAGCTGGTTGGCTGCTCCAAGAGAAACCGACACTTGTCATTTGAGAGCATCCCATCCTCCAAGGACTTTGAGTGAAAATCATCAAGTGAGGAAAAACCCAAACCCAAACACCTACAAACCCAAAGTGATTGAGCATCACTGAAGAGATTGATCCTGCGTGGATCAGACGCTTGTTACCTTTGAAGACCTTGCATCTTCCAGACGGTTAGGCGTCATGGTCTAGAGCATCCAAGAGGAAATTGTGGATCGACGAGTGACCGAGTCTGTGAAGGTTTGGAAGTCACCTGAAGACTTACCACGAGTGATTGGGAGAGGTCTGTGTGACCTTAGCTCAAGGGGAATACGATTAGGACTAAGTGTCCTGAGCTGCGTGTTCAGGACTGGGTGTCCGGAACTGTGTGTCCTCAGGTTTAAATACCTAGCCGCCCTAACCAGACGTACAATTGTCACAACAATTGGAACTGTTCTACCAAATCCTTGTCTTCACCGAGCTAACTGGTTCCATTTCCTCAACCCTTCTATCTCCTCATCTTTGTGTTGTGTGCTTGTTCATATCTGTTTGAAGACTTTGACTGAAGACTTCCTCTATTTCCTCGGCTCAATTTCTTCAGTCTGTTTGCCTTCATTCTGTTTATCCTGTGTTTACGCTTTCTGTACTCTGTGCTTGTTTTCATTTCATCATGAAGACCATGTTCATGTTCTGTTATGTTTACTTCTGAGTACTTTTTCCGCTGCAAGTAGTTCTTCACTCAGGAATTTCCTCACCCGCAAATTCCTGAGTGAAGAATTCATAAAAATCGCCTATTCACCCCCCTCTAGTCGATATAACGCACTTTCACTTCTTTGCAGTCCAAGGCGATGACTCTTCAAGTTTGCATGAGATCTGTCGCAAGATCCATGGCTTCGTGATAGATCAAAGTCTCAAAGGAGGCAGGGTCAGTCGCACCTGCAAACACCAGCGTCGAAGCACCCAGATAAACTTTGTTGATATCTTTGCATAAGCGTTGATCAGCCCCACATTCGACGATCTAGATATAGCCCGATTTACCATTAGTTTTGCATTGCTCGTAGGAGGGATCCATCGAGGGACTCCACTCTGTCTAGTGCTCATCTGTTGTGGGCGGACGTAATCTTGCATGCATTAATCTCCCCATGAAGTCGCTTTGATGTTGGGGCTTTGATATTCGTTTTCATGTATTGCCTTCCTCCTGGCATGACATATAGGACATAGTGTCACGAGCAACGGGACAAAGTCTGGATGTGGCAATGAATACAACAGAGAAAACACCCAATGCTTGACATCAGGTTCCCTTGTTTGGTTCATTTTTCCACTAGGTCCTGGTCAGCTAAAGCCGGGACGCGTTCTCACATGGTGCAATCCATGAGGGAATGCTTCCAAGAATCGTCTGCCCATCAAGATGATGAAGCAGGTCTGCAAGTGGGATGGACTGATGTGCAAGATGCCATAGGAAGATTTCATTTTTTACGGCACATGCACTTTCCACAACTTGCACCACGTCTATTTCACTTGTTCGGAGTTTGATGAATCCGTCCATCCTTCAAGCCACGCCTCACATCAGTGCTTAGTCGAGACTATCATTCTGTAAGCAGACCTTGCTGAAAAGATACCCCCATGATCATAATTCCATGCCCCAAAGTCTTGAGCCTACCTGGTACAAAGTGGGACAGCTAGAATCACCTCGACATCAACCTGTATGAAAGTGTTGTGGATTAGTTCCTTGTTCTAGTCCGTCGCATTTGGCAAGATGAGGTCACTTACTCGACATGGTGGGTCTTGGGCGAGACAAGAAAAAAAGTGTTTGGCCTCATACAGTAATCCATAGGTATCTAGTTGTCTCTCCATTTATCCGTTGTTTAACCATTGCAAGTTCTACGAATCAAGCCTTGGGAAAGCACATCTCTTCCTTGAACTATTACTCTCCAAATTTGAGAAGGTGAATTGCCTAGTTGGGCTTGCAAGAACTCGGAATCTAGGTGGCGCCTTGCTTTGAGGATACAAGCGCTAAGAGAACCTGGATATTGTAGGATGCGCCATGTTTGACGAGCTAATAGTGCAAGATTAAGAAAGTTCTATGTCTCTGAGTCCCAAGCTTCCTAGGAATTCTGGCTTAGTAATGAAATAGGCACTCATGCTATTTTCCTTTCACCTTATTTGCTTCCCTACCAAATTTTGTGGATTGATGAGTTGACACTAGCCTCGAGGCAGTTTGAAACTTGACATAGAATATACTGGGACTGCTTGTGCAACTTACTTAATCAACACGTCTTTTCTACCAGCTGAAAGAAGTTTCTCCATCCACCCCTTGACATTGTTCCATACCCTATCTCTTAAGTATTTAAAGGCTTTCCCAAAATCTGACGGCTTTCCCAAATATTTTCTAGAGAAACAGATTCATTTGGTACCCCAAGGATTTGCTTCACCTCATTCCTTAGTATCTCCTAACTGCCCTTGCTGAAAAAGGTAGAAATTTGGCCAAATTATTTTCTGTCCTAAAGCTTGAGAATAGCATTCGATCACCATTTGCTTTCAAGAATAGACTATCATCCGCAAAAAGCAAATGACTCACCGGCGGAGCCACTTTTATGCCACTGAGGTGCAATGGTTGAGAATTACTTTTTAAGAAGCATGGAAGGCCCTCTGCTCCCAATAAAAACAAATATGAAGAAATAGGGCCCCCTTGATGGATACCTCACATAAGTTTAAAGCTCTCAAGTTTGTCATTAAACAAAACCAAAAATTTAACATAGCTTACCAGCCCCATTATCATTGAGATCCAAGCTGGTGCAAACACCTACTTTTCCATTATAGCCTTCAGATAATCCCACTCGACTCGGTTGTAGGTTTTCATCATGTTCAGCTTTAGAGCACAAAACTTGTTTTTCTAAACTTTGTTTCTCTTCATGTAGTGTAAACATTCATATGCTGAGATAATGTTATCAGTGATCAAGTGATCTGGAACAAAGCAGAATGCTCTTCGAAAATAATCTCAGGCAAAATGAGCTTCAGACGATTAGATACCACCTTGGAAGCAATTTTGTATAGGACATTGCAGAGGCTAATAGGATGGAATTGAGATAGGAGTGTGGGGTTAACTACCTTTGGTGTAGGAACCAAGATTGTCTCATTAAGCACGCACAGCCTCTTCCCGGTGCAATATTTTCAAAACAATATTAATGATCTTCTCCCACGAGATTCTAGTTGCGCTGAAAAAATATGTGGGATAACCGTCTGGGCCTGGAGTTCTTATTGGGAACATCCGGAAGATGGCCTTTTTCACTTGATTATTAGAAATAGGGTGCAAGTAGTTGATCGTTCATTATAGTTGTGACTTTAACATGAACCTTATCATTGACCTCTACCATCCCAAAGTGCCTTCATACGATAACGAATCTTTGTGGAAGAAGGTTGCAAATTTTCCATCTCCTCCCGGTGATGAAGCTATGTACCTAGGATAGGGGCATGGACCTGTCCTAAGTACCCTACTCAAGGACATCCCTAGAAGAAGTCACCTTTCAATCGACTTGGAGGTATCCCACTCGACAGATTCAAGACACTCGACCACGAAGCAATCACTCGACCAAATTCCAACCACTCGACTGCCAGGAGATCTAAAGTCACCCTGCACGCAAACGGTCGGTCATTAAGTAGCTTTTATGGCCATCATAGCACTTTATTAGGGGCATTACCAGTAACCCCCGGTCTTAATGTACTTTAAACCTTGCATTACTGAGGGCTGGAGGGGCCTGGCGAACTCTATATAAGCCACCCCCTCCTCAGTATCAAGGGTTCGCACCCCTGTTATTCATACACACATAATTCAGTCGACCGCCTCCGGGCACCGAGACGTAGGGCTGTTACTTCCTCCGAGAAGGGCATGAACTCGTAATCCTCGTGTGCTTACAACTCCTCCATAGCTAAGATCTAGCCTCTCCATACATACCCCCCTACATCACTGTCAGAGTTAGAACCACAATAGTTGGCGCCCACCTTGGGGCTAGGAGTCTTAGCGCCTAGTTTGAGAAGTTGCGATTTTTTCCGATCTCCTTGATCATGGTTTCGGGCGGAGCTTTGGTGGAGGGCCGCGAGATCCGTCTCGGCGCGCTCACGTTCATCGCCGACGACTCCGCTTGGCTTCAGGAGGCTCCACTCGACGTCGACGCGCTCCCCATCCGCGGGGCGACGCACTTTCGCGCATGCGTCCGTGGTGTCCTCCTGCGGCAGCCGTCGACCCAGTATCGGTCAGCTCCCGTGGCATCTCCCCGCCCTGTTTCTCGCCGGCGCAAGTGCTCCGGTCGGTCGAGGCTTCAGAGGTGGGTGAGGCATGCGGTGGCCCGCCAGTCGGCCACCCCACAAGTCGCGGCAATCGAGCCCGACGAATCCCTCTACAGCCTGTTCGACCTGTCGACTGGCTCCACAGAGACCGCATCCGAATGTGACAGCAGTGACCCAGCTGCAGAGGTTCTGGTGATCGATGGGCCACACAGTCCTCCCGGTTTCCCCGCGCTGACGGAGGCGTGGATGGGGGCGACCCGTCGCGTCCTCACGAGGAGTATCTCCCCGAGCCTCTCACGTCGTTGCAGCGGGAGGAGCTTCGCCGCCGGAACATGCATGCACTCCACACTCCTATCGTTGGAGAAACCCCCGAGGCCCGAGCCTTGGAGGACGCGCGCTTGGCTAACTTGGCCGAGCGCACTCGACTGGAGAATCTTCAGCGAATACTCGACGAGCGAGCGCGTCAACGGGCTCCAGAATCCAGTCGACGTCAACTCTTTCCGCCCCCGCAGGTATATCGTACTCCGATTCAGAATTTGGCGGCTGCGGCCCGTATAGCAGAGTCGATTCAGCCCTCCCAGTCAGAGGCTGGCAGAGGCTTGTTGCAAATCAGAGCGTTGCTCCGGGCAGCGGGAGACCAGAATTCCGCTGTTTCTCAGTCGCGAAACAGGATCCACAGTCGATCCGTTGTAACGGATACAGTCCAGTCGGCTCACAGCCCAAGATCGCCTCCGAGGCGTGAGGGACGTGGAGACCGGCGTGATCAGTACAGAAGGAATGAGCAGTATGATCACCGATTCGATCGTGATGATCGACGTCGAGTGCCAACCCCTCCCCCGAGGAGTGGATCATATGTGCCTCGACAGCAGGTTGACAGACGCCCTCATAGTGTTGGGCGGAGAATTCCGGTCGACCCCAGGGAACCAGGCTTTGATGCGAGATCCATTCTCGTTCAAGGTTTGGTCGATAGGAATAGAGCTCACCGAGAAGGCCATGACAGAGATGCGCCTACCAGTAGCAGAGTACATGTTTCAGGGCCGGAGTGTTTCAGTCGAGCCATCAGAGTCGCTGTAATTCCTCCCAACTTCAGGTTGGCGACTGGAGTTAGTAAGTTCACCGGTGAGTCCAAGCCCGATACTTGGCTCGAAGATTACCGAGTGGCTGTCCAGATTGGCGGTGGGAACGATGAGGTAGCCATGAAGCACCTGCCTCTCATGTTAGAAAGCTCGGCCAGAGCGTGGCTGAATCAGTTAGCACCCAGCAGCATTTACACTTGGGAGGATCTCTCCCGAGTGTTTGTCACCACATTTGAAGGAACATGCAAGCGACCTGCAGGCCATACGGAATTGCGGTCTTGCATGCAGAAACCGAATGAAACTCTGAGGGATTACATCCAGAGGTGGATCACATTGCATCACACAGTTGAAAATGTACCAGATCATCAAGCAGTTTGTGCCTTTAAAGAAGGCGTGAAGTACAGAGAATTGAATCTGAAGTTCGGTCGAACCGGAGAGATGTCTCTGAATCAGATGATGGAGATTGCCACCAAATATGCTAATGGTGAAGATGAGGATCGACTCCGGAGTGGCAAGCATAAAGCAGTCGCCCAGGAAACCGGAGGAAATTCCAGTCGGAAACAGAAGCGGAAAGCCGAGCCAGCCGCTCCTGGGGAGGCCCTGGCCGTAACCCAGGGAAAATTTAAGGGAAAACCCAAAGGACCTTGGAACCCCAAGAAAGTTAAAGACCAAGATGGAAATGATGTTTTGGATCTACCATGTCACATCCACACCAAGAAAGATGAAGAGGGTAAACTCATTTACCCAAAGCATACCACTCGACAGTGTCGGCTTCTGATCCAGCAGTTTCAGGGCAAGCAGTCCAAAGATAAGGAAAAGGAGCAGGACAAAGTTGAAGACAAGGAAGATAGTGACGATGGGTACCCCCAGGTCAATTCCACCCTGATGATTTTTGCTGATGTTGAGAGCAAAAGTCGACTGAAGGTTATTAACCGTGAGGTAAATATGGTTGCTCCGGCAACACCCAATTATCTGAAGTGGTCCCAGACTGCCATCACATTCGACCAGTCTGATCACCCTACGCACATTGCCACCCCTGGGAGGCAAGCTCTGGTGGTCGACCCAGTTGTCGAAGGCACTCGACTGACCAAAGTCCTGATGGATGGAGGCAGCGGTTTGAACATACTGTATGTAGAAACATTGAAAGGGATGGGCATTCCGATGTCCAGGCTCAGCACCAGTAACATGAGTTTCCATGGAGTCATTCCTGGGAAGAAAGCCGAGTCACTCGGCCAAATTGCTCTTGATGTGGTTTTCGGTGATTCCAAGAATTACCGCAAGGAAAAGTTGACATTCGAAGTTGTGGATTTCCAAAGTGCTTATCACGCTATTTTGGGCAGGCCAGCTTATGCACGCTTCATGGCTCGACCATGTTATGTGTATCTTAAATTGAAGATGCCTGGTCCCAAAGGTGTGATCACTGTTACAGGCAATTGGAAGAAAGCAGAAGAGTGTTTTCAGAAAGGCTCAAAGATTGCTGACGCTCAGATGGCGGTGGTCGAGCTGCAAGAGTACCAGAAGACTACAGATCCGAGTGAGTTGCTACGAGCTAAGAAGCCTGCTTCAGAATCAGCTTTTCAATCGTCCGATGAAACGAAGGCAGTTCACATTCACCCGACCGATCCAAACGCTGCTCCGACTCACATCTCAACGACGGTCGACTCCAAGTAGGAAGAAGCGCTCATCCAGTTCCTCCATGAGAACTGGGACATCTTCGCATGGAAGCCTGCTGACATGCCTGGAGTTCCCAGGGGGCTGGCTGAGCACCGTCTACGAGTCGACCCAAAATTTAAACCTGTGAAAGAACATCTTCGACGGTCCGCCGTCCAGAAGAGGAAGGCCATTGGCGAGGAGGTGGCTCGGCTCTTAGCAGCGGAGTTCATCCGAGAAATTTACCACTCCGAGTGGCTCGCCAATGTTGTCATGGTCCCCAAGAAGGACAGGTCACTCCGCATGTGCATTGATTTTAAGCATATCAATCGGGCCTGCCCGAAAGATCATTTTCCTCTCCCCCGCATCGACCAGATAGTCGACTCGACTGTGGGATGTGAGTGTTTGTCTTTCCTAGACGCCTATTCCGGGTACCATCAGATCCATCTGTACGGGCCCGACGAGATCAAAATAGCTTTCATCACTCCATTTGGGTGCTTCTGTTATGTCACCATGCCGTTCGGCCTCAAGAATGATGGAGCCACGTTCATGAGGATGATTCAGAAGTGTTTGCTCACTCAAATCAGTCGGAATGTGGAGGCATACATGGATGATATTGTGGTCAAGTCACGGAAGGGTTCCGACCTGCTGACTGACCTTGCTGAAACCTTTGCCAACCTCAGGAGGTATGATATCAAGCTCAATCCGCCAAAGTGCACGTTCGGAGTTCCAGGTGGGAAGTTACTCGGTTTTCTCGTTTCCGAACGGGGAATCGACGCCAATCCTGAAAAAAATGGTACTATACTCCGGATGAAACGTCCTGTGCGTGTGCATGACGTCCAGAAGCTTACAGGATGCTTGGCCGCTTTAAGTCGATTCATCTTTTGCCTCGGTGAAAAGGCATTGCCTCTTTACCGACTGATGAAGAAGTCCGACAAGTTCGAGTGGACTCCAGAAGCTGATGCAGTGTTTACAGAGCTCAAAGCTCTGCTCTCCACCCAGCCGGTGCTTGCTGCCCCAATCAGCAAGGAGCCTTTGCTGATTTACATTGCAGCCACAAGACAAGTTGTCAGTACAGTACTTACGGTCGAGCGGGAAGAAGAAGGAAAGGCCTTCAAAGTTCAGCGCCCAGTATATTATGTTTCTGAACTTTTGACTCCTTCAAAGCAAAGATATCCTCATTACTAGAAGCTTGTATATGGGATTTATATGACCACGAAGAAGGTTGCACATTACTTCTCTGATCTTTCCATTACAGTCGTCAACGACGCTCCACTATCAGAGATTTTGCACAACAGAGATGCAACTGGTCGAGTGGCCAAATGGGCGATTGAACTTCTTCCCCTAGATATCAAGTTTGAGGCAAAGAAAGCTATCAAGTCCCAAGCAATTGTAGATTTCGTCGCCGAGTGGATCGTACAGCAACTTCCGACTCAAGTTCACTCGGAGCACTGGACCATGTTCTTCGATGGGTCTAAGATGCTGAATGGTTCCAGTGCTGGGGTAGTATTGGTTTCCCCCCGAGGAGATAAGCTCAGATATGTTCTCCAGATTCACTTCGATTCCTCCAATAACGAAGCAGAATATGAAGCACTTTTGTATGGGTTGCGCATGGCCATTTCACTCAGCGTCCGTCGCCTCATGGTCTATGGCGACTCAGATTTGGTGGTTAATCAGGTGATGAAAGAATGGGACGTCAGAAGTCCAGCTATGGCTGGTTATTGCAATGCAGTGAGAAAGTTAGAGAAGAAATTCGAGGGGTTAGAGCTTCATCACATCCCCCGACTGAAAAATCAAGCGGCTGATGATTTGGCAAAGATAGGCTCCAAGAGAGAAGCCATCCCCAGCAATGTGTTTTTGGAACACATCCACTCGCCATCAGTCCAAGAAGATCCTTTTACAGATGAAGCCCCGCAGCCAAAGAGTGCCACAGATCCGACTGAAGTTGAAATTCCGGCAGTGGTTGACCTAATCATGGAAGTTTTGGCAATCACCCCTGACTGGACGATACTGTACATCGCGTATATCCTGAGAAAGGAACTCCCGGAGGACGAAGAAGAGGCTCGACAGATCGTCCGTCGATCCAAGGCCTTTACAGTCATAAAGGGACAGTTGTATAGAGAAAGCGCGACTGGAGTCGGTCAGAAGTGTATAACACCAGAAGAAGGTCAGATAATCCTTGATGATATCCACTCGGGGACCTGTGGTCATCATGCGTCCTCTCAGACCATTGTGGCTAAAGCATACCGAGCGGGATTTTACTGGCCAAGAGTGAATGAAATGGCAAAAGAGATAGTCGACAAGTGTGAAGGGTGCCAGTTCTACTCCAACATGTCGCACAAGCCTGCATCAGCCCTGAAGACCATTCCACTCGTTTGGCCCTTCGCTATTTGGGGACTGGACATGGTTGGCCCATTGAGAACAGGCAGGAGCGGTTTCACACATGTGCTTGTGGCAGTCGACAAGTTTACCAAATGGATTGAAGCTAAGCCTATCAAGAATCTTGATGCTTGCACTGCTATCAGTTTCGTCAGAGAGTTAACATTCAGATATGGAGTCCCGCATAGCATCATCATCGACAATGGGTCAAACTTTGATTCAGACAATTTCAGAGCTTTTTGCGCCTCTCAAGGCACACGAGTCGACTACGCATCGGTCGCCCACCCCCAGTCGAATGGACAAGCAGAAAGGGCAAATGGTCTGATTCTCAAAGGACTAAAGCCTCGGCTGATGCGTGATCTCAAGCACGCAGCAGGCGCTTGGGTCGACGAGCTTCCGTCAGTTCTGTGGGGATTGAGGACCACCCCGAATCGGTCGACTGGAAGAACTCCGTTCTTTCTGGTTTACGGAGCGGAAGCAGTCCTGCCGAGTGATCTACTTCACAATGCACCCCGAGTCGAGCTTTATACCGAAGATGAAGCAGAACAAGCCCGGCAAGACGCAGTCGACCTCTTGGAAGAAGAAAGAGAAATGGCTATGATCCGATCGACCATTTATCAGCAAGAGTTGCGTCGATTCCATGCCAGAAATGTGAAGAGTCGAGCCTTCCAAGAAGGAGATTTGGTCCTCCGAGTGGATCAACAGAAACCACACAAGCTCGCTCCTACTTGGGAAGGTCCCTTCATCGTCACCAGAGTCCTCCACAATGGAGCGTATCACCTTTACAATGTCGATCGCCAGATCGATGAGCCACGAGCTTGGAATGCAGAACTGCTCCGCCCCTTTCACACCTGAATTCTCACTCGGATGAGATGTAATAAGAAAAACTTCTGTAGTCTATTTATCAAAGACAAGAGTGTTACAAATTTTCCTATAACTGTTGTTGCTTTTGTTTGCGTGTGAAATCCCCCAGTGGGTGGCTTAGCTGCGAATCCGTTTCGCCTAAGTTTGTAAAAAAATCCTACCGAGTGGTGAGCTAGACTCCCACTCAGAGGCTTAGCTGCAGCTCAGTGCTCGCCTAAGTGTTTAAAAATCCTACCGAGTGGCGAGCCAGACTCCCACTCGGAGGCTTAGCTGCAGCCCAGTGCTCGCCTAAGTGTTTAAAAATCCTACCGAGTGGTGAGCCAGACTCCCACTCGGAGGCTTAGCTGCAGCCCAGTGCTCGCCTAAGTGTTTAAAAATCCTACCGAGTGGAGAGCAAACCTCCCACTCGGAGGCTTAGCTGCAGCCTAGTGCTCGCCTAAGTATTTAAAAATCCTACCGAGTGGAGAGCAGACCTCCCACTCGGGGGCTTAGCTGCAGTCCAGTACTCGCCTAAGTATTTAAAAATCCTACCGAGTGGTGAGCGGACCTCCCACTCGGGGGGCTTAGCTGCAGTCCAGTACTCGCCTAAGTTTGAAAAAATCCTACCGAGTGGAGAGCAGACCTCCCACTCGGGGGCTTAGCTGCAGTCCAGTACTCGCCTAAGTTTGAAAAAATCCTACCGAGTGGAGAGCAGACCTCCCACTCGGGGGCTTAGCTGCAGTCCAGTACTCGCCTAAGTTTGAAAAAATCCTACCGAGTGGAGAGCAGACCTCCCACTCGGGGGCTTAGCTGCAGTCCAGTACTCGCCTAAGTTTGAAAAAATCCTACCGAGTGGAGAGCAGACCTCCCACTCGGGGGCTTAGCTGCAGTCCAGTACTCGCCTAAGTTTTTAAAAATCCTACCGAGTGGAGAGCAGACCTTCCACTTGGAGGCTTAGCTGCAGCCCAGTGCTCGCCTAAGTACGGAACACATCCCAATCCGCAAGGACGACGAGGTGCAAATCGACTGCTACCTTCTCCTTCGGAGTTGCACCACAAATACAAAGTTATTTTGAGTGAAGAACAAGTTCCACTCGACAGATAATTCATGAAGATATTCAACGATAAATCAAGTTCAGATAAGATCCAAAGGTTCTAGACCGCAGATCAAAGTACTCGAGCCTCCAGCTCGATAGAGTTTAACGGTTACAAAATCCACTCGGCATTCCGAGGCAAATTTAAAGTGAAGCATAAAAGTTTTTATTCCTCATGCGGAGGACTAGAAGGGGCGACGAACTCGTCCAAGTCGATCCCGTCTGCAATGCGAGTGGCAGCAGCAATGAAAGTCTCCATGAAGTCTTGAAAGTTGTGCTTCTTGGTATTGGCAACTTGGATAGGCAGCCAACTTTTCTTCTCGCGCTTCCTTGTAGTGGACGCGGACCAGAGATAGAGCGACGTCGGCGCCACATCTAGCAGAAGATTTCTTCCATTCCGCCACTCGACCTGGGACTTCATTCAGTCGAGTCATCAGGGACTCGAGGTCATTCTGAAGTGTCGTCCTAGGCCAGAGTGACGTGTCGATCCGTGACATCGCAACCTTCAACCGAGCAAGATAGTCAACAACGCCGGCAACACGAGATTCCAGTCGGAGCACGTTCATAGCAGCCTCGTCCTTCACTGGAGAATTGATAGGGTCCAAGTCTGTCTCCACTCGACTAGTCTCCTCTTCGAAGTTCTGGCAGAATTCTGTAAACACAATTCAAGGATAAGTCAGTGGCTCTACGCAGATTTGGTAACTGCAAGTCAGTCGGGCCGGAGTAATTACCCTCGAGCATGACGAACAGCTTCTTGGCGAGTCCACCGAGATAAGCCTCCAGATCATTCCTCTTCCCCGCCAGTTCACTTGCCTTGTCATTCAGAGCTATATTGCCATTCTTCAGACGGCTGACCTCTCGATTAGCCGCGTCGAGAGCAGTTTTCAGCCTGGAGTTTTCCTTTTCAAGAGTACCGACTGAAGCCAGTTTTTCTTCAGCAAGCTTCGCTTTGTTCAGGGCCTCCTTCTGCGCTTCGGCAAGGTCTTGATCCTTCTTCTTCAGAGCCTCCTCCATTTTGTCTGCGAAACAGCAAGTGAGATCAACATCGAGGACGGCCAGAAAGAAAGGACAGTCGACAAAAGCTCACCAGCCATACCTTTTGCTTCGTCCCTCGCCTTCTGCAAGTTCTCCCGAGCAAGCTTCAAGTCAAGGTTCAGCTGGATCTGTTTGTTCTCCAACTCAGTGTAGCGAGCCACAAGTTCGCAGGATTTCTGCAAAAAATCAGTCGACAGACATTCAAGATAAGTTGCTTCCGAGTAACCAAGAGACAATGATGGCGTTTCTAAGACTACAGCCGAATCAAAAACATTCGACAGTAGTCTCGGGGACTACACCCAGTGGGTGCACTCAGCGTGCCCCCACTGGTTCGACCAAAAAAATCAACTGCCCGCAGCCGACCGTGTACAGTTCCATTCGACATGGCCTGACCAGACCGAGTGAAGAAGTTCAGCTAAAGCAACACAATATAAAGACTACAGTCGACTGCCAGCAGTCCAACATAGTCTCGGGGACTACACCCAGTGGGTGCACTTAGCGTGCCCCCACTCGTCAAAAAGATTAATAGACACACCCAGTGGGCGTATAGATATAAAGATCTTCGGAAAAGAGATTCTTCAGATAGCATATCCTAACAGAACAAGCGATGAATCGACTGACCTGGACGTTGCTCTGAAGAGCTGAGCTCGCGTCATAAGCTGCTTGGCTGGCTTCCCGAACCACCTTCACTTGCTCCATCATGAACCCCGCCTGGCGTATAGCCTCTTTAGCGGCACCCACTTGGTCCTCAGGGACGTGGTGTGTGGCAAAAAGCGAAGGCGGATTTGCAGTCGACGTCGAAGGCCGGACACTCGTTAGAGGTTCAGCGAAGGTCATAGAAACCTGAGTGGTATCACCACCCTCCCGGACTGCGGCCTCAAGCGCCGGAGTAGTTTGTGGGGTCTTGCCAGCCGACGCCCTCCTGTTCCTTCGCGCCCTCAGCGGCACTTCGTCGTCATCATCAGGGAGGTCAATGACATGAGGAGGAGCTACAAGAAAAATCCAATCGACCAGAATTATAAGAAATCATCAGTCGACTAAAAGCAGAGCATCAGTAATCGTACCGGGGTTGGAGGTAACAGCGTCTTCCATCTCTTGATCATCGTCCTTGGCGAAGATCTCCGAGGTGGTAGCACTCCAAATTTCAAAAGTCAGTCAGCTTATTCAATGAGTCGACCAAGAGTCCGTCACGTTCGACAAAGGAAAACAAATTCTACTATTACCCAGAAATGGTGGGGACAGTCATCTTCATCTTGGGCAGAGCCTTGGGCGGCTTGGACGGCGTCGCGCGTGGGTGCTTGGGAGATTTTTCTGTCGGCGCTGGAGATGAGGTCCGAGGGCGCTTCGACGATTGCCCAACAGGGACAGTCGCCTTAACACGTTCCCGCGCAGGGTCGTGTGTAAGCTTGGATTGCCATTCCGAGTGGGGAGGTTCGACTTCTTCCTCCTCCTCTTCACTGGAGTCGTCGTCATCCCCCTCTCCTTCGCCGTCAGATTCCCACTCTTCTCCCTCGTCTCCATTTTCGCCTCCGCTCGCCTCTCCTTCCTCGGCCTGCTCCTGTGCTCCATTGGGTGTCGAGTACATCTCAGTAGTGGCCTAGAGGACAACAAACAAGACAAAAGTCAATCGACTGATCCAAAAAGAACAAATAAAGAAAGCAAGATCACAGTCGGAAACGCAAGGTCAGACCTTGTCCACTTCGTATGTTTGGTCGAGTGGAGGAATCCTCCTGGCTCCTCGGGGGTTGTCCTTGTTCCCTGTGATACTCGACAGCCACCCTTCCAACATCTCGTCAGTGACCTCCTCTGGGTGAATCCGAGTGGTGTCTTCGAGACCCGAGTACAGCCACATCGGGTGGTCACGAGCCTGAAGCGGTTGGATGCGCCTTCGAAGGAAGACTTCCAACAAGTCCATGCCAGTCACACCCTCGCGGACAAGCTGAACCACTCGACCGACCAGCACCTTGACTTGCGCCTTTTCCTCCGGCGTCACTTTCAGAGAGGCAGGTTTTTGTGCTCGATTCAGAGAAAAAGGGGGAAGCCCAGTCGACTGTCCTGGGGTCACCTGGTCTTTACAGTAA
Source organism: Triticum urartu (assembly GCF_003073215.2). Lineage (NCBI taxonomy): Eukaryota > Viridiplantae > Streptophyta > Magnoliopsida > Poales > Poaceae > Triticum > Triticum urartu. The sequence continues at coordinate 527,929,121 of NC_053026.1, forward strand.
AACCAAGTCGACTGCCACCCACGGACTGACTCGGGAAAAGTGATAGACGGAAAGGAACTTTTTCCCCTCATCTGGATCGCCAGGCCCCCGCACAGCTGGATCACCTGCGTCCGTTCGTCACTCGACTTGGCCTTCTTGACCGACTGAGAGCGGCAAGTGAAGATGTGCTTGAAGAGTCCCCAATGGGGGCGGCAACCCAAGAAGTTTTCACACAAGGAAATGAAAGCAGCAAGATACACAATAGAATTGGGAGTAAAGTGATGGAGCTGCGCTCCAAAGAAGTTCAAGAAGCTCCGGAAAAAAGGATGAGGAGGCAGAGAGAATCCATGATCGATATGGGTGGCGAGGAGGACGCACTCACCATCAAGAGGCTGGGGTTCGACTTCTTTCCCCGGGAGGCGCGCAGATTCTTGGGGAATGAATCCCCCCTCGACCAGATCATCGAGATCATCCTGCCGAATCACCGACGGCATCCAGTCGCCCTGGATCCAATCCTTGGGCAGAGCAGTCCTCGAGGAAGATCTGCCCCGAGCGGACTTCTTCCCCTTCCCCTGCACCGCCGCCTTCTTCGCGCGCTCCAGAGCCGACGTATTCTCCTTCACCATCATCGCCGGCGAAGCTCGAACAGACCTACGGCACCAAGGTGGGAGCGGAGGTGGTGGAGGATCTTGTGAAGGAAGGGGGAAAAGTGAAGGAGCACTGTTCGGGGGTCCCGAGCCGGCAGCTTATAAGAGGTCGCTTCCAAGTGGCTGACTGGTAGGCCCAGGCAATCCCGTCAAATCCCGTAACAGGCGCGCGCGCGGTACGTGGCGAAAAAGGTGGCGCGGGGATCGAGGAGCTTCCGTCCTATCCCATCCGAGTACTGCGGCCGCCCTCGTCCCGCGCGCTTCCCGAAATTCAAATCCCGCAAAATCCGCGGGCCGCAGAACAACTCGTCAAACAGAAGATCCCTTTCACACCGTCACTCAGAACTTCACAAGTAAAGAAATTCACTCGACAAGAGACCAAGAATGGATTAAGGCGACTGAAAGAAGTTGACGACGTCATCCGTGACAATTGATCCAAAACAAGACGTTCATATAACATGAAGAACCAGTCGGAAAGATCCCCAACTCCTTCCCCACTCGAACCTCGATCCGTTCGGGGGCTAATGATGAAGCTATGTATCTAGGATAGGGGCATGGACCTGTCCTAAGTACCCTACCCAAGGACATCCCTAGAAGAAGTCACGTTTCAATCGACTTGGAGGTATCCCACTCGACAGATTCAAGACACTCGACCACGAAGCAATCACTCGACCAAATTCCAACCACTCGACTGCCAGGAGATCTAAAGTCACCCTGCACGCAAACGGTCGGTCATTAAGTAGTTTTTATGGACATCATAGCACTTTATTAGGGGCGTTACCAGTAACCCCCAGTCTTAATGTACTTTAAACGTTGCATTACTGAGGGTTGGAGGGGCCTGGCGAACTCTATATAAGCCACCCCCTCCTCAGTATCAAGGGTTCGCACCCTTGTTATTCATACACACATAATTCAGTCGACCGCCTCCGGGCACCGAGACGTAGGGCTGTTACTTCCTCCGAGAAGGGCCTGAACTCGTAATCCTCGTGTGCTTACAACTCCTCCATAGCTAAGATCTAGCCTCTCCATACATACCCCCCTACATCACTGTCAGAGTTAGAACCACGGCACCCGGTCCGACGTGGTGGTTCCATCACCATGAGTAAACTCTTTTATTCTATTTTTTTGCCTTCACATGCTCGCACATTGGTGCAAGAACTTCGTGTTTCTATGGTCATCTAGAGAGCCAATCAATCCGAGAGCGGTAACACATAAGGATTTCCTCCATATGAGAACGAACTAATGGATTTGTGAGGATATGGGGGGTCACCCCTATGTCTTTTGTGTAAGCGAGACAGTGGGAATCCTCGCTAAAGGGTGGCACCTGTTTAGTCGGCCTAGGCGCACGGGGAAAACAACCTCATTTTTTTCCTTTCACTTTTTTGTTTCATTTGTTTGCTTTCCTTTTTACTTATGTTTACACATCCAATATTATAGATAAATACATTACAAAAGTCACCCACATAAAAACATTTGAAAAATGTTGACCAAGCATTTGAAAAATGTTAAATGTGTATAGAAAAAATGTTTATCACGTATAAAAAATTGTACACAAAAATATAAAAAGCGTGTGAAACAATTTGATAATGTATTTAAAAAATGTTAATCAAGCATTTGAAAATATGTTGAACAAGTTCTTAAAAATGATAATCAAGCATAAGGAAAAGGTTTATAGAAAAAAAAGTTGATCATGTATTAAAAATGATGAATTTTTTAATCATGTATATAAAAATGCTAATCAAGCATGTGAAAAAATGTAGAACAAATATTTGAAAAATGTTAATCAAACATTTCAAAAATGTTAAATGTGTATAGGAAAAATGTTGACCATGTATTAAAAAATGATGGAAAATTTTGATATTGTATATAAAAATGTTAATCAAGCACTTGAAAAAATGTTGAACAAGTATTTGAATTTTTTTAACCAGGCATTTAAAAAATGTTGACCATGTGTTCAAAAGATGTTAATATTGAATTTTAAAAATGTCAAGCATTTAAAAAGTGTTAAATATGCATAGATAAAATGTTGACCATGTACTAGAAAATGTTAATCTCTTTTTAAAAATGTTAATCTTTTATTTTAAAAAAAATAATCTTCTATTTTAAAAATGTTAATCAAGAATTTTAAAAAAATAAGTGTGTATAAAATGTTTTGACCATGTATTCAAAGAATGTTAATTTTCTACATGAAAAATGTTAGTCAAGCATTTAAAAAAGTTAAACCTGTATAGAAAAAAATATTGACCATGTAATAAAATAATTTTAAATTTGTATTGAAAAAATGTTAGACGTGTATTAGATAAATGTTGTTGGCATATACAAAAATGTAGAATGAAAACCAAAAGAACAAAGAAAACCAAAAAAGAAACAAAATAAACCAAAGAAAGAATAAAATGGAAAATAAAACCAAAGAAACAAATGCATAAGAATAATGAAAATAAAGGAGAAGAAAAAAGAAAAGGAATAGGAGAAAAAAAGAAAAAGAAAACCGACTCAAATCACCTTAAGTAGGATGTGCCCTTACTACTTAGCACAAATAGGATGCGAGCGGAGTGGCTACTAGCGCCGGCGATTTCCCTGCTTCTCCCCCTTTTCTGCTGTTTTTATAGTAACTGCGCATGCGAATGCGCTGGCCCAATTACTGTATAAACTTCAGCGAGATTTACTACCTTGTTGCTTAATGCGAGATATAGCAAAACCACTAATTAAGTAGTAATCCTTTTAACGACCACTCCCATCTCCCCAGGTTGCGTCAAGTGATGTGTGCGCCGCTTGTCATCAACTAGAGTTTTTCCTTTTTCGTACATTCATTTATTCAAAATATTTTATCTCTTAAATCATGAATTCAAATCTCGAGCCGTTTTCATCCTTGGACTCATCACATCGAGATCTTCAAAAACTAGATCTCATGTTGATAGATTTTAATGAACTTTGTTTTCACGAAAAAAGCCAGACAAAAAACTGAACCAGGAGCATGTTTTTTTTCATTTCTGAAAGTTGTTTCCGAGAGGCACAACCGTGGCTCTCGCGGAAGGAAAAAACCACATTTTTTTCGTTTCCAAGAGACACGGCCATGCCTCTCGCAGAAGCAAAACCGTGTCTTTCATGAAAGGAAAAAGAAAGAGAAAACATGTTTTTTTTTGTTTCCAAAGAGGCACGGTCGTGCCTCTCGTGAAAGCAGATCCGTGCCTCTCGCGAAAGAAAAACCGTATCTCTCACGAAAAGAGAAAAAAAGAGGAGAAAACATGTTTTTTTTCGTTCCCAAAGAGGCACGACCGTGCCTCTTGCGAAAGCTAACAGTGGCGCTCGTGGATGAAAAAAAAAGAGAAAACATGTTTTTTTTCGTTTTCGAGAGGCACCCATGGAAGAAAAAAAAGGAAAACATTTTTTTTTTCATTTCCGAGCTCACAGAAGCTAAACCATGCCTCTCATGAAAGAAAAAAAATGTGTTTCTTACGCAAAAAAATCTGAATTTTTTTGTCTAAAAGCTAAGAAAGACTGGTGAAAAACCAAAAGGCTGAAAACCCCTGAAAAATATCCATTTAAAAATCTGAAAACGTGTGCTGAAAAATAAAAATAAAAATTCCAAAGGGAACGCCCAGAGCGCGCCACCTCAGCCCACCCCAAGTGATCGTTGGGATGCTCCTGAAGGTGCACTCCCCAATTAGTTTTTATTAGACAAACGCTCCTCAATTAGTTTTTTTAGGATTGCCAACACTTTATTGATCAATGTGAATGTTTATGGGAATACATGCTGCGTCATGAGGATGAATAAGCCACAAATGCCGACCCTGATCAAGCATAGCCGAGTATTTGGCAAAGTTGTGAGCTTCTCAATTTGATGCTCTTCCTCAATTAGTTGCTCTCGAGATATAGTCACCGCGATATATGGGTTCGTTTTTTCTGACTAGCCCATCTATACATGGGCCATCAAGTAGAGAGCTAGCCCATCTTATTCACATATAAACATTCGTTTCAAATTCATGACTGGCCCATCTATACAGTAGGCCCTCCGAGAACAAGATGGGATTAACAACAAACATGTCGGCCCAGTATCACAAGCACAATCAGAGCACTAACGTCCAACGATTTTCCATTTGCGCTTTGCCTCACCGCTCACCGGCGGCTCACACCAGCCGCCGCACGCCGTCGCAGCGTACGGCCTCCAAGCCCACCGCCGCCCACTCATCGCCTCCTCTTCGTCCATGGCGGCTTCACTGCGAGGCGGCCTGGTGGTGCCGCTCCCGCCTCCGCTCGCTTCCCCGCGCCGCCTCGCCCCGTCCCCGAGGAGGCGCCGCCGCCGCCTCCCCAGGGTCCGCGCGGCTGCGGCGGAGCCCGTCGAGGTGGTGGGCGTCGGGAGCCGGAAGGACGCCGTCATCGACTTCTGCCTCGGCTCCCGCACCCTCTCCTCCACCCCGATCCGCTTCTGGTACCGCACTGGAACCCTCGCGCTGCAGCGCAATGTGGTTTGGGATTTGGGCGTAGACCTTGTTTGAATCAATGCCAGTGTTATTTTTTTTTTAAAATGTGGAACCGCCGGACCGTTTTGCGTTCTCCTCCAGACAATGCCGATTGTGATTTAGTGTGTGGCTTCGTTTTCACACTTGTGCAGTAGCCGAATCGGAACCTACTGTAGTGTTTTGGTTACAATAACTACTATTACTATCAATGCCTGTCTGTCACAACGTTAGACAACTAATTAGGAGGCTGTTTCCTTCCTGTCACGACGTTAGGCACTTCCAAAGGTTTATGTGGTGATGCGTTGGAAACTCCTTGTAAAAATTCTGCAGTGAAAATTAATCATGTGATGTGAGTTTCTTGTAACAAAATGGTGCACCTCCCTTATTCAACACAAAACAGAAAAAGAATTGCAAGCAGCCCAATACGGTATCAAATTTTATAATGCCAGGCACGTGCGTCGTTTTCAGTACTTCGTAACTTGCCCTCATATGCTTTTCTTTGTAAACGGTTATGTCTTACATGTAGTTTTGTTTCAGGACAGTACATGTGGATAATTCTGAAGTGCAATTCATACCGAGAGTTCAGGATACAGGTCAACTTTTCTGTGCCTTTACTTCTCGTCCGATTGTCTATTCTGCATTAACAACATGTACACATGCTTTCTCTTCTAGTTTTTAGCATGAACCCGGCAGTTCTTTATTTTCAGAGACAGCAGTTGGAGACTTGGAACGTCCCTTATCTCTTCATCCTTGCCCATCGGCGGTTATTATTGTTTGTACACTTCCCATCTCTCTGTTTGATGCGATTTATTGTTTTCTTGTTCTTGTCAGAATATTAAGTATGCATCAGTTGCTCTCTTGATATTAGAAATTTTGACTTATTTTTGTGTTTGATAATGTATTGTCGTGTTACTAGTTGTGGCTGTGCTCATTTCTTTAGAAACAAACAATTGACCTTGACAACTTCAACCCATGTTGCCTGATTTCATGATAGTGCTGATTTCACTATAAATCTGTACTATCTCTTCTATTCATGTTGTGTTTAATTACTTTGATACCCACATAAGTAGAAGGTCAATGCAAGAAAAGATACTTAGCTTGGCAACTGTTAACAATCCAACTATCTGTCCAGAGCATGTTTCATGTTTTCGTTTGCCTGAGAGAGGTCCTGGTTCATGGATCAATTCTTGGTGTAAATTTAAGATTCTGATTTACCCCCCAAGATGAGAACACTCCTGAGCTAGATCCAGAAATTTTATATAGAGGGCGCCAAGTGAACTTGCCTGATTAACCATGTTGTATGCAGTGATCCACCCCCCCCCCCCCCCCCCCCCCCCCCCCCCCCCCCCCCCCACACACACACACACACCACACACACGTTTCTTACTAGTGTTTGTGAAGCACTTCTAACAAATAATGGGATGAAATGACATTCTTGTGGGAAATGTGATCGAGCATTTTAGAACAAGAAGGTAAAATTGGTCTTTTTGGTGCTGATATAGGTGCCTTTGGATCACAGCAGATGATATGTTAACATGAACTTCCGAACACTATATCTTTCTACTGATTTTCAGATTTTGTCGGCTAAGATAGATTAAGATTTTTTTATCTTAAAGTGAATGCATTCTGCAGGTTGCAAGTGCCGGACAGGAGGCTGATCAAATTGCTGCGCTGGAGCTTCTAAGTGCTACCAAATCCGCCGATAATCTGGCTGCATCAATATTTTTGAAGCCCTTTTGTTTCGAGGGACAAAGACGGCAATTGGAGGTGGCATACTTGTGCAGTGATATCTTCATTTTTTTGAAATGTGCATTGCTCCCTACAGCCTGCTTAAATAAATCAAAATTATTATGTTGTCTTTTTGAGTTATCATTAACTGTTGTACTTTTCGGTTCTGCAGGCATCTGATTTGATTGTTAAATTTCAAGCATGCTCGAATTTTCACATTGGTAATCCATTTTCTGGCCTACCTGTTACAGCATGCTTTAACGCTTTTGCACTAGAGCTGAAGTAAATTGACAATACTCAAATATTTATGGAAACAAAAAACAATACTCAAAGAGGGCTTTCACTTTTTTCTTTTTATTTGGATTTTATCTTTGCTTTGTTATGGATCTTGATATAGTGCTCGTCCCACCTTTTGCTTGTAGATAGAACGAGAGTAAAAGTAGGTTGACACATTTGAGCTTGTTATGTGTTTTTATTGAAGTTTTTGTACATGCTCATGACCCAGAAAAGGCGAGCCATACAGATGTCCCTTATTTGCAAAAACTAAAAAGGAGCCGAGGGAGCATGAGCTTCTGGTTCACTTTGTAGGGATTGCAGAAGGGATGATATAGTAGCACTATGTAATAAGTATGTTGACTTTTTCTTGTGGTACTAGAGGTAGCAAAGTAGTAAGGATCAGTCATGTATTTTTACTGATCTACATTGAAATTCTATTATGTAGTTATAAACTTGTAATAGTTTGTAGTGCAATTTAGTATCATATCAACTACACTTCAACATCTGTCATTAATCACATCCCAAAACAAATGATATGTAGTTAAAAGGGATTGAATCTAACTGGCTGCACTTTATAATATATTTTTGTATTTTCGATAAATAAGAAAAGTGTGCACGATCTTGACGAATTACTATGTATTTTTCCACCCCAGTTATTGAAGCTGATTCACTGCTTGAGACGGAAGTGGAAACTCTTGCTGAAGCTTTGGAGAGTGCCAATAATGCTGTCCTCTCAACTATTAGTATGATATCCATCATGATGTCGGTGAGTCTTAAGTTCTTTTCTGTTTTCTTTGTATCAAAAATATTATTTTACTATTCTAATTGACTAATCTCGTACCCTTGACATATCAGGGATTTAATCAAATGTTCTGGAGCTCCCTTGATGCACAAATTAAGGAAGTTGATCCTGAGGAAGTAGGCAAAGTAATCTACTGAATTCTCTTACTACTCAGTGGTATGACCAGCATGTGAGTTTGTTTCTTGATTCTCACAGTGTACAGTTCTAACAGCTACTCAAAAGCTATGGGGAAGCTAGGGTTGGATTTGGTGCTGGTTATAATGTCCAATCAGCTATTAAACAGGCTGTTCTTCACTGTCCATTTCTTCGTGGTGGCATAAAGGTGCACACAATTCTCTATTTACATTATGAACTGTTAAATCTGCACCCACTCGTACCAAGAGTAAATGTTGCTATCACTTGATCAGAAAGTAACTGTCTATTGTGTGTGTCTACACCCGTGAAAATTCTATAACCAAGTATTCAACCCCTGGCATTGTATGTTAGTATGCGATTCACGCAAGCCTGCACTAATGCTCCCAAATTCTGGATATGGTAGTAGATAACTAATCAGTTAATAAAGAAAAAAGAAAAGAAATCTCCAATACTATTTTCTCTCTTATAATACTGGTTATGTTGGTGTGTATGATGATGGAAATATATATGATGAACAAACAACTCATGTAGTCAGGTCCTTGTTCACATTTGCAATCTTACTTTGCACTAGCCAGTTCATCTCAAGCACGTGGGAACCTGTTGTTTGAGGCTTTGAGCTCTCCACATTAGAATTATTAGGGCAATGCATTATTTGATTTTTGTATGCTTCTTATAACTATGATGAATTTCTATTGTAGGAAAACACTGTTCCTGCTCATAACTTATCTCTTTCTGTAACAATGTTCTGTTTTCTTGGCACTGATCTGGGTATAAAATATTTTGATGTAGGACTTGAACAATGTTGTTTTTCTGTCGCTTACAACTTCTCGGGTATTGGCCGAGAGTGATATGATCTCCATTCTACACATCTTTCGTCGAGTTACTGGGTTCAATAAGGACATTATATTTTCTAGAAATTCTGAACCTGATCTAGAGCCAAAACTCATAGTAGTTTCTCTTCTAACAATTCGGTAAGCTCTTGCACCACATATTTTACCTGATTGAGAAAATTCATACTTACGCCGACTCTTAATGTCACATTCATTTAACTTGCCCAGTCACATAGTCCCGCTACTTATGCATGTACTGAAGCATGCTTTGTTAGTCTAACAGTATTCAGTTAATCTTTCAAGTTACATGTATTTCACTACAATCAACCAACACTTTTACGCCATGTCTCAACTATCCGATGAAAACACAATCAACCTACACTTTTACGCCATGTCTCAACTATCCGATGAAAACAGAATAGCAGTCTGAACCTGTGAGCTTGGAGTGAAAAAAGGACATTTAATATTCATTAATCATCTATTACTTTCTAGCAGACATGATTGCCTCTTCAATTTCTTATACTTCCTATATCAGATTTTTTTTTGTTGGCGGGGAATATCAAACTTAGTATCCCTTTTAACTTTAATGTCATACTTCTAGTATGAAGTTGCCCGGTCCATGTCACTATGTGTTAGATAAATAGGTGATATATGGTAGATGCTTCAAACTGATTCATGGTTTTTGTTCCAGAACTTCATGGTTTTTGTTCCAGAACTTCTTCATGGTTTGAATCGCTATTTTTGTACAACTTTTAATTAAATAATGAAGACTATTTGTATTCAGAAGCTTACCGCCCCAAGTACAAATATTGTATAGTATCTGGTGTTTTTTCCAGCTTTGGTGATTAAACGGATTTCTTGCTATATTATCTTGGGGAAGGATATTCAGAAACAGGGGTGCCAGTTTTCATTGTTTCTTCTAATGGCGATAGCATTCAGACAACAATTGCAATTCGTGTAGTATCTTTTTCATAAGGCGTACTTGTTTTCAAACTGAGACGTACAAAAATTGCGTATTATGGTCTGGATTGCAGTTCTTTATTCAATGTTTATGCAGATAAGTAGCAGCATATAAATGAATGATAGATGTGCTCATTGTTCGTTTCCAGAAATGCCCGTGATGAAAATGTTGCCTCAGTAAAGGATGGATTTCTTTTGAGCATGGCTTTGCATTTTCCTTTTATATCATCTCTTATGGGAGGAGATACTCAGGAGCTTAGACAAGCTCGGTTAAATCACTCATTCAGCAAATTGCCTGACAGTGGTTTGAGCTTAGCGGATCAAGGATTGCCAGAACATTTCAGTGTTTCTAATGATGCTACTGTTTCTAATTTATATTCTGACAAAATAGAAAATATCAAATCGGAGAGGTAATGTACATACCCATCTTTTTATTTCCCAGTGAATATTATCCCTTCTTTAGTTTAACTTTCAGTTACTTGATGTTCATTGCAATCTTTCTTAGGGAATCTGATAACAATAATGGGAGAATACATCCAGAGTTTAAAGAAGCTAATTTAGAGTCTGATGGAGAAACTAGTATAGATGTTGGCAGAGGTAAAATTGATTGCACTAGGTTCGCTATTTGCTTCTTTGCCTTTTTTGGTGGAGCATCCTAACTTTATTCTTCATTGACAAGAGGATCCAAGTTCACAACAGGAGCGTAATTTCTGGAGCAATGCCCCTGCCTTTGGTATTGCACAATTGTGGGCTAAAGAGCGGACCACAACAGGTAGAGGCAATAAAAGGAATGAGCTTGATTATATCACTCTGCCTGTTGGTGTAAAATCTCTTGAGGTTCAGTATGATCATTCTCCAAATACACAGCCTGAAACCCGTAATGCTACCGATAGCACACCTCTATCTACTGGGCATGCTGTCTCTGGCGCCTCACTTTCTGGTGTTGGTTTGGAGAAAGTGATGGAGATATGTAGTTCTGCAGCGGCATTTCTAAAGGGCAGAATGGATAAATCTCGAAAACGTGGCTCTGCTGCCAGCCGAGCTGCATCGATGCTCGTTAGTCCCTCCCTCCCTGTCTTCTGTATATTTAGACTTATCTTGGATTTCCTGGTATAGTTTTGTTCTTAAGATTTAAGACTGCATTCTTCATCTGCAAATAGCTGGTGTATCGTAATCAAGTTAAGTTTTGTTCATCACATTTGAGGATGAGAACGGCTGTCATGTTTTAGTATGATCTTTTTACTGTGTGTAGGTTCATCAAATCACATGCCTGGTGTCGCCAGCCCAAACTGGGTGCACTCAAAACCACCCTCCTAATTCCCTCTCCAGCTATTCATCATCATCATCATCATCATCATGTGTTGCAGTTGTTCCCTCGTATTTTTGCCAAATCAGACGCCTCATTTTGCCTACCCAAATTGGATAATTGTGCATCAAAACCATCCTTCTAGTTTCCTCTTGAGCTACTCATGTGTTGCAGTCGTTCCCTTGCATTTTTGCTATTGTTCCTATGGTCTGCCGACTCATCAGTTTATCTCTCTTTGTGGTACTGAAATAGGTTTTCCATTTAGTTATGTGTGCACTGTGGAGTGTGGTGGGCAGCGGTGTTTATGCTGCAAGCACAACTTGGTTATTATTTGGTTCACAAGATACTGAACAAACTAATGTTCTTCTTTTGCTGCAATGTTTCTGTGATGAAATGTTGGTTTTTGAAACCCAAGCAAGTACACTAAGCTCCGTTTTAACTTGTCTTCGGAACTGTTGTTCATTTCCAGGGAAAAACTTTTCATTCTCAGTCATATCGGGACACAGCTGCTTGTCATTGCTAGAACTGTGCATAGTCTAAGACTTTGGTAGATAATGTTCAATAGCCTTAAAAAGTTAACATCTGTAGACTCTTGCTCCCGTAATAAATTTATTGGCATGCCTGGGTTGCTGTATGACAACTGTAATCTCTTATATATCTTGTAGGATGCAGAAAGAGAAGCCGAAAAAACATGGAGCCCAATAGTTGAAATACAGTTTGGAGAAGGGACTTACAGAGGGAGATGCCAAGAAGGTGTCCCTGAAGGAAAGGTGAAGCTCATTAAAGCACTTGATCTCTTCTAGTTGGCTGGCCTAAAGTATTACCAATCCTGTTTTTTTAACTTCTCTACAGGGACGCTTAACCTACAGTGATGGTAGCATCTATGATGGACTCTGGAGGTATGGCAAGAGATACGGTTTGGGAACGCTTTATTACAGCAACGGTGATGTATTTCATGGAACATGGAGGGACGATCTTATTCATGGAAAGGTAGGGTGCATCAGCATAGTTGATCAAATATTGCCATGTGACCTGCGACAGTTGGAACGTTTTACATAGATTTGCCACCGAACAATTTATACTCGCTTTATATTTCATTTGCATAGCTTATATGTGCATCTTTTCCCCTTCTATTCTTATGCACCGAAATCCTGTTTCAAGGCTTCATAAAAAGACTCCGAGTCTTGATTTTGATTGCTTACTGTAACTGAACATGTGCTCAGTTGTATACTTGGTAAAATCTGATAGCAACATCTTGTATAGTACTCCCTTCGTTTCTAAATATAAGTCTTTTTAGAGATTCCAATATGCACTACATACGGATGTATATAGACATACTTTAGAGTGTAGATTCACTCATTTTGCTCCGTATGTAGTCCATATTGGAATCTCTAAAAAGACTTATATTTAGGAATGGAGGGAGTATTAAATATTGACCACATATTTGCATGTTGGTTCAAATATTGCAACCCTCTTTCAAGTTTGTATGTGAAGTTCTGAGATTTCCTTCTTCTCTTTAGGGTTGGTACTATTTTCACAGTGGCGACCGTTGGTTTGCGAATTTTTGGAAGGGGAAGGCTAATGGCGAGGGAAGATTTTATGCCAAGGATGGGAGTATACTCTTTGGCCATTTTCAAAATGGATGGCGTCATGGAGAGTGCTTGTTGATAGATGGGAACGGATCAAGGTGGTTCTTGTCTATTTCTCGTTTAAATGTGCTCTGAAATGGGTAGATCTGCACAAAAAAGAATTATATATTATTTTAATCTGACAAAAATTTGACTTTAATATGGATTATGACTACAGGTGGCTTGAAGTTTGGGACGATGGTGTACTTACCGGACGGACTAAATTGGAAGAATAGGATTCTGATTTCTCTGGACGTCATTGGCAATGCCGGCCATGCTTCAAACGCTGCAAGACACCGTGGTTTGAGCTTCTATTACACCTCATCCCTTCTGTGTCTAACATGTTGTTAATTTAGTCTTGCCCATCTACCGACAGGTCCCCCGCTGGAAGCTTTGTTGAATGATGAAGTGATTGCACTAATTTTTCAAAGCTTGTGCGCTGCTTTGATTGCCGGTTACCCCCTGGAGGTATGGGAGAGGGTTTCCTTCATACTTATGTTGTTCAAATTGGGGAAGAGCATCACAAATTCACAGGCACAAGTGCACCAAACAAGAAGTAGGCCTGCAGATTCATTTTCGTTGATAGCCGCCGTGTGTTGCTTCTCTGATTAGCTAGGCTCTGTGCATAGACGAAGAAGCCATTGTCTCCCACATTTGTTTCCAACTAGATCATTGAAAGTGCGCGTTGCTGCGCCCGTCTATTTTGGCACTACAATGTTAGTGATAGAATGAATTATATTAGAGGTTTTACTCTAGCAAAATTAATACATGAATTATGATATAACATGTGACTTAATTAGTAATTTTTTTGTAGGAATATGTTAGTGGAGTCCAACCAGGCAGTGACTTGGCAATTTTGCGTGTGATACAAAATTTAAACATTATTAGGCCCCATACCATATATGTAGAAAGATATTATTATCATCATCATCAATCAATCATTAAGGTAGTATAACTGATTCTCAAACAAGAAAATAGGTGATATTTTCCCCATAAATCACATCTTGCCCAAAAAAATTGTGCTCTATTAGTACGTCGACACCCGAGCACCCGTACGTTGCTATGCACGTCTAGTTTTCCGGTAGCATACAACGAATTTATTTAAATATATACAATGAAACGTATAGCGAATGTCTCCTGTAAGATAAATCACCAAAGCCTGGCCATAGGTGTGTTCTTATATGCTAGAAGTTTTAGCGAAAACACATAGAACTCTGAAGGCGACACACGATCAGCCTCGAACGACCTCTCTAAGCACTAAAATCATAAGCACATAGGTCACCTTGTGCAATCTTGGTGTCTCTTGTTGATTGTACTTGGTTGGTTGTTTGACCTTCTGATCATAAGGCACACATTTTTCTTTATTTTACTGCAGTTTATCGATTGGTGGTTGTGTAAACTGATAAATTCATCAATTAGTAGTTTCGGTCCTCCTACATCAGACAAATATATTGAGCGACAAAACAGTACATATACCAATTGAAAAACCATTGCTTCCAAAGGTTTAAGAAGAGTATTTCTTCAGATATTAAGCTTGAATTCATTCGCAAAAAAAAGAGCTTGAATTATAATCCTCCGTGATTATTGAGGCTAAAGTTCAATACTATGATAGGTTCTTTGTGCAAATATATATTACATGTGTATAAAGGTAAGCTTTGCATTACCCAAATGGTCCAAGTATGCCAGAGAAATTGCTCAATGCAGCACACTAAGAAATATTTTAGTTGACCATTTAATTTGACCACACTATCACAAGTATGCCATAGAGTTAATGTATATTTCAGAAAATAGTTACACACAGGCATGCTTACTAAGAAATAACTTATCATATCATGCACTGACATATATCAGCAGCTCTGAAAAACTTGCAGAAGCAAAAATAGAATGCAATAGACTAAAACTTGCTGTGGAAGTACAAGGAGACCAGTTCATATCTAAAGTCATCACCTGCATGTAGCCCTATTAGCATCACAACGTTGGTGAGGGTAATCTTCTAAAATAATGTGGGTAATAACCTAAAAGGTATTTGTATTGTTTAAGGATTGGGCGATGTCAAGAATATACCATGATGTGAAATTAGCACAAGCTTTTGAAATTTGGTAAATCAAGTCAAAGATAAGTAATTTGCATCTACCTCCAGATCAACTCCTGTGAAAGGTTGCCTCAGAGTACTTCAGCTCCCCCGCTGCAATCACATAATATTTCTCATGAAGACCAACTTATAAACTGCATAAAAATTGGACTGGCATGCACAAACTACTTTTAAATTAAGCCTAATGCCATTAATAATTGTAACCTCTATATTAGTATACAAGACGAGTAGTAAGATAGATAGCAATAGCATAACTTGGCATGGAAAAAGCATACGAGGACACACACACACACACACACACACACACACACACACACACACACACACAATTATGATGACGAATGAAAGTATACAAACTGCATGTATTTTTCGCAAAATATACAACTACATATACAGCTACTAAGAATATTCAAAACTATAAATCTTGACACTTCCACTTGTCAACATTATGTGTCCATGTTGATTGCTTAAATGCAAAGCATAGGGACAGTTGGCATAGTCATACATTCTACATGGGATATCAAATTTTAGATTCTTTCTCTATGAGTAAACAGTACAGAAAATAACGTCCTTTCCTAAAAGAAAAAATAATAAAATCGTAAGATTTGGTAGGCACAAATCAGCAAAGTCAACATATTCTGTGCAATAATAAAAGAACCTTGGAATATACAGCTACAGTACAGAAAATAGCTTCCTTTCATAAAAGAAAAATGGATAAAATCTTAACACCTGACAGGCACAAATCATCAAAGTCGACGTATGCTATACATTAATAAAAAAGTCTTCACATGTTATTTTCTTCAGAGAAACGAACATATCTTGTACATACATTAATAAAATAATATATTCACATTTATTTTCTTTAGCCATGTGATCAACTGAAGGAACAAAGTTTCTCTCAGAGCATTATTTGTGTGAACCCAAAAGTAAGCATAATTAGCAATCTCACAGCCATCCATGAGAAATTTGTGGCACATAAAAAAATTGTGGGAGGGGGCAGGGGGTGCTCACCGTGGCCCTCCCAGCCGCAGGACACCACCACTTTGTCGATCTTTCTCCCACCTGCCTCACGAATCCACACCAACCAGCAGCAAGGTGTGCGTGCATGCTCATAATCCACACCAACCATCTCGAGTTTCTGCAATATTTTTCAAAATAATGAAACATAAAACTAAAGTTGCATAAGCTGGCGAATATATTAGACATACAAAATGTTGTAACAAATTGAATATAGTTTTGAGCCTCTTGTTTGGTTTCATATATACGCCGCATTCAACATGGATCAGTATATGAAATACCAATTAGCTTGGACTAATGAGTGGCTAGAGCATGTGTGAAATCTGAAATGAATCAAGAGCTATCTGAAAATTTAACAGGTAAGCTTAATCAAAAAATACTTACATGAATCAAGTGATATCTTCCAGAAGGCCAAATAAGCATCTACATGCAAGCAGGATTCAGAAAGCCATAGAGGAAACATGGGGCAGGGAGAAAACAAGCACATGAGTACAGTACAGACTAATGCAGACAGGCAGAAAATCTACGCCTTCTGCTTGACTGGACCGTGTACCTCTGCTGCTTAGAAATTGGGTATATGTAGGGATGGCAATACAACCAGGAACTCAATTACTTGAACTGAAGATCAAATATCCACATTAGAATTCCAAACTGAATCTGCACACTATATACAAATAGTTACATGACTGACGTGTAAATTAGTACTGTGAAGTAGGAGTTCAACCACGGTACCTTGTACAAAAAAATCATACATATGAAATGAAAGGGGAAGGGAAACGTGGATGCTTACCATACTGGTCACCGGCCAATGAACACAACGCGAAGACAACGACTGCAAAAATTGATAGAACCAGAGGGATAATCCTACTGCCTGGTTGTTGTTAAATTCAGAATGGGCGTTAGCAGCATCGTCATGAAGTGAAACGGAATCAGGTGTGTAGGGAAGCGTTTCGTGATATACCTTAGCCTTGACCTTCTCCCTGCGGCCAGCTGTCAAATGCATCGATAGCCGGGACATCGAACTGGAATCAGGACGGGAGAGGTCTTCACCGCGCCGTTGTCGTCGCCTGCCCGTTACCTTCAAGGACGTCTTCATCAAGGGGCGTCCGCTGCTGCCGCCGCCTCAATAGGGTTGCGAGTGTAGTGCTGCCCCTTCGCATCTTCCTTGCACATCGGCGGCATCTCGCCCAAGCTGGCAGCACATCAATGATTCACCCTCGATCATAAGAGGAAAGGGATCGGGAGGGATGGGGCTTGGGGATGAGTGGAAACGACGGCTGCAAGAGTAGCAGCGGCCCAGAGGAAGAGGAGATCGGGGGAGGCGGCGGCGGCGTACCTAGGGAAGAGGAGACCTGCATCGTCGTGCCTCCTCTCGTACTCTCTTTTTTAGGCGTCCTTCTCTCGTAGTACTCTTTTTTCTCCGCATCGTGTCGATTGGTTCAGTGTAGGTGTGTGTAAGGAGGTTGCTAGAGGCCCAATTTATTCGGAGCGCCCAAAAAAGTGACCGGAGCAGCGGCCCAGGATGGTTAGCGATCGTTGTTAGCGAACATAACCGGATTAGGAGCGACTCATAGCTCATCCAACAGTCAAAAATGCTTCAAACTGATGATCAGACGGCCGGGAGCGATGATGCCTTGAGAAGGCTGGAAAAGTGTTCAGTTTTAATGTATTTAAATTGGATCCTAAAGTTTCCACAAAACCGGGCAATGTCGCCTGTATGTGCATATATGGTGCCCACTCTACATGCCGATGAGCATCTTGTTAAGTTTATTCATCTCTCGACGGTTCAGTCAGTGGGCGCCCGAAAATTTGATGATCGGTGATCACAGATTGTTGCCACCAGAAAAGTGGCACGTGGTCAAATAGGGGAATCCCACATGGCAGATTAGTGTCTCTGTTTCAGCTTGACTTTTTTGGTTCAATGGTTGGACGGCCGGGACCCACCTGGAGTGAAACAGGGTGGTGTCAAAACATGATTGGTGGACTATAAATAGTATGATCCTTCCTTTTCTTTTGGGATGATATGGTCCGGATGAATGAATGAAATCCATCCCTTGTGCTGTGCCTACCCTAGTATACAGGCAAATCAGTAGAGAAAAGGACACTTTGTAGCTCAGGTAGTATAAAACAAATGCGCGAAGGATAATCAAGTTTTATTGTGGGAATGGACGGTAGGGAAGACGATGTATCACCACCGGTCAATGTCACGCTGGATTGGACCTACTCCCTCCGATCTATATTGATCGACGCTGCTTTAGTATAATTTTGGGTGTGGCTAGATCTCAGTCAACTGAGACTTGTAACCTATTTATATAAGATCTTACAAGTATAGCATTGACTGACACTTCGCCATGCCTCGGTCGACTGAAATTTAGCGATCAGGTACAACTTTAGATGGATCGGAGGGAGTATTAATTGGTGCCGCATGGACCGTCAGATTTTGACATTGTTTCGCTGATTCGAGCTGTGAATGAATAGGCGAGCGAAGGCAGCTTGGGATTGTCGAGTGCCGACTTTGCGGGGGATGTAGACGCTTGGACGAAAAGACTGACTCCTAAAAGAAATGGAGAGAGAGTCTAGGACTCTCTTGCGTGCTGCTCGCTGCTTCTTTGTTGAGGTCTGATGACTGGACGTGGATGGCCACCGTTCATTTCATATTCGGGTGCAATCAACCTAGATGTATACGGAAAGTGCAGTTTAGAGCGTGCATGCGTGCATGTGAGCCGCGTGGCAGGATGGGCATGGCCCAACGCAGCACTGCCTACCTTCCGGTTGACCAGTGGAGAGACGAAGAAACGAAGAGACAAGCAGAAAAACTGGACCAATCAGCCACATTACACTCAAGTGCGCAGCGTAAATTGAGCAACAGCCGTATCCTGCCTGCCAGGACCAACTCAGCAGCACCAGGTATTTTGGCGCACTCAAGAAAGAAAGAAAGACCATCGGGTGTCAGCCATTCGGTCGGCGTACTGTACTGGTCCGGTGGCCATCGTTGTCGTGCTCCTGCCTGCCTGCCGACGAGTGCTTGCTGACCGAGGAGGCAGGGCAGGGAAGGGAAGGCCGTCGCCGTCCATCACCTCGCTGCTCCGCCGTCCAAGTGCAGAGCAGGCGGCTCTTCACCCGCCGGATGCCGTGCGCCCGGCGCAACACGGTCCTGCGCGTCGACGCATGCGTGACCGCGCCCGCCGCCACGACGGAACGAGCGCGTCCGTCTGGGCCAGCACGCACCCGGCCGGCGTCCGAGATCGCTACAGCAGAAAAAGAAAGAAAGGCTACAAGAAGCCACGAGAGCGGACAGGATATGCTCAATCATGCATGGTGGGACACACCCCGCCCCACCAGGTGCTCCTTGTCTGTCGGCATGTGGCGTCCGCGCTGGACGTGGGACGGCGGGGCGACGGGGGCAGATGCATGCATCCATACATGATCCACGTCCGCGGCTCTGGCCCTGGTCGGTGCCGCTGGTGGTCACCCTCGAATCGGTCGACCGGAGATCGGTTCGGTGCTGGTCAATGGGCTGGCCGGTGTGATAGTAGTCATATCATGGTGGTTGCTCCACTAACCGTTGTTAACTGACACTCACATGCGTATGGTATGCGTGTCGTGTGTGGATCCGTGGCCGATTATTCTACTCTACTGGTCGGTAATTTCAGAGCAGACATTCCATCCATCGTGTCGGTCGGTCCATCTCTGCCTGCCGACGAGCTTGGGCTTGCTTGATTGTTGGCCTGCGTGCGGCCAGTGGCGCCGCGTCCAATCCAACACAGCGGCAGCGCGTGTGCTGTCCCTTCTCGTCTCCGTTTAGTCTGTCCGCGCGCGCACTCCGAGTGCCGGAGGAAAAGTGGTGGGAACCCGTATGCTGGTCCGGCCGACACGTGCCCACTCGCCCACACGGCTCAACGTTACAAAAGGGAGGGAGTGGCAAACGACCGGAACGCGCGCGCACAACACGGTCACTAGCATCGATCGCTCTGCCTTTTCACTTTTTCAGCCATGCTCTCCACGGCCCGCGCGGTGACCTCGCCCGCCGCGTGCGCTGCCCAGCACCAGCAGCATGGCGGGAGCCGGTTCGTCGTGTTCCTGGCCGGCGATGACGGGAGGGGAGCTGCCGGTTCCAGCAGCGTGCGTGCGCCGAGGCCGCGCTCTGTGGCAGCGCGTGCCGCCGGCTCGTCCAACCACGCTGTCTGCCTCGAGGCGGCCGCGCCGTGGAGCATGGACTGTGTCGCGGCGCCGGCGACCGTGTCGTACGAGGAGAGCGTGCGCCAGGTCGTGCTCAAGCAGGCGGCGCTCGCGGCCTCGACCACGCCGAGGAAGGCGCGGCACGCCGGCCGTGACGCCGGCGTGCTGGACGCGGCCTTCGACCGCTGCGGCGCGGTGTGCAAGGAGTACGCCAAGACGTTCTACCTGGCCACGCAGCTGATGACGCCGGAACGGAGGCGGGCGATCTGGGCGATATACGGTAAGCACCCGTCGATCGCGACATGCTGCCACTAGCTTCCACGTTGGTTGACGCAACGCAAGTACGCAACAGCAGGAGGTCATTGATGTGGTTAACTTCTTGGATGTGTCGCGCATGCAGTGTGGTGCCGGAGGACGGACGAGCTGGTGGACGGCCCGAACGCGGCGCACACGTCGGCGCTGGCGCTGGACCGCTGGGAGTCGCGCCTCGACGGCGTCTTCGCCGGCCGGCCCTACGACATGCTCGACGCGGCGCTGGCCGACGCCGTGGCCGCCTTCCCGGCGGTCGACGAGCGGCCGTTCCGGGACATGGTCCAGGGGATGCGCATGGACCTCGCCAAGTCCCGCTACGCCACCTTCGACGAGCTCTACCTCTACTGCTACCGCGTGGCCGGCACCGTGGGGCTCATGACCGTCCCCGTCATGGGTGTCTCCCCGGGCTCCCAGGCGGACGTGGAGACGGTGTACGCCGGCGCGCTCGCCCTCGGCGTCGCCAACCAGCTCACCAACATCCTCAGGGACGTCGGCGAGGAGTAAGTGTCTGTATAGTATGTTGCTTCTGAATTCACGCGCTCTTGCCGATGACTGCTCATCTCTGACACCGCCATTGTTGCACAGTGCGAGGAGGGGAAGGATCTACCTGCCGCAGGACGAGCTAGCCATGGCCGGCATCTCCGAGGCGGACATCTTCGCCGGCCGTGTCACCGACGAGTGGAGGAGCTTCATGAAGGGACAGATCGCGAGGGCCAGGGCCTACTTCAAACAAGCCGAGCAAGGCGCCGCCGAGCTCAACCAGGAGAGCCGATGGCCGGTACGCGCGCGACAAAAGTTCCATCAAAAAATTCAAAAATTCTCAGCCAAAAATGTCAAATTCAGTAGTCTAAGTAAGTTTCAGATTAACATGTAATACGATTTACATGCAGGTGTGGGCATCTCTGCTTCTGTACCGGCAGATCCTGGACGAGATCGAGGCCAACGGCTACGACAACTTCAGCAAGCGGGCCTATGTTCCCAAGGCCAAGAAGCTGGCGGCGCTGCCCAAAGCTTACCTCAGGTCCCTCATGCCTCCTCCTTCGCAGAGGCGCCGTTGATCAGTTAGCTCTGATCCTCTAGTGTACTACTTCCTCCGTTCCCAAATATAAGTCTTTCTAGAGATTCTAACAAGTGACTACATACATAGAAAAATGAGTGAATCTACACTCTAAAATATGTCTATATACATCCGTATGTTGTTGTCCATTTGAAATGTCTAAAAAGACTTATATTTAGGAATGGAGGGAGTAGTACTGTATATAGCAGTGATGTACAGTACAGATTTAAGCTAGGCCTTGTGAGTATGTTTTTTTTTTGCAATGTACAAAGTGTTGAAGAAAAATTATGTACTTGTTAGAAAATGATCTTGGTGAAAACAGAGATGTATTCATTGTAGATGGTCATCTTGGTGAGCTGGGTGGGGTATCTATCTGCAGGGAGGCCTACATCATGCAATCACTAATTATTTAGTCCACGGTACTGAAAATGGCAAGTGATTGGTCCATTTGATTGTATATGAAATGTTGTTCTTGTCAGCATAGTTGTTGAGCATGAGCTCACCAAGAAAGATTTCCATCCCTCGAGTCAACATGCCAGTTTATAGAAATATAGGATGGCATCGTTTGGTACTGCAAGAATCATATTTATACCAGCATGAGCTCACCAAGATCTTGAGCAGTACTTCCCGAACCATCAAGTGTTAAATAGGAAACTGTATTTTGGTCGTGTGGTTGCAACTAAGAGGAGGAAACACAAAGATACCCTCAACGACACCTTGTCTAGACTTATTTTTCGAGAGCCTCGGCGCACAAAGAACGAGCTCCATTCACTAGAGGTAGGTCTTTGAAGTGACCGCTGAATCTTAACCTAGAAGCTTCTGAAATTACTCCAACAGTGTAGGGGTCCTCACAACTGAGGATCACGATTTGGTTCGATGAAATCTTGGATCAAGGCCTCCTCTTACTTTCCCGACATAGAGTTTTTAACTTATTGTATTAAGCTTTTCTTAGGTCACTAATGTTGTTTAGCTTAAATCCAAAATTAATTATGAAAAAATGACAGATTGGATCGCAACCTAATTAGACTCAAATGTCACGACAGCCGTAGAAATTCGCATTTACCTAAGATTACCACTCCTTATTGGTTTGAGAATATACCGGTGGCAAACTAATGGGACATGTTGTAATTTTTGGCCTACCTGCCAGCAAATATATGCATAAGAATTGCGCGAAGGATAGATCAACTCAAGTGTTGAGAAGTCCGCGCTTGAAATAGAATTTCATTCACTGGGGTTCAACATAAGACAGAGCGCATCAACATGAACTTCCTCTAAATAATTTTGAGATTTTATTCTCCATCCTTCCCTACCACAACCAGTAGAAAGCAAAAAAAATAAAAGAAAAATAGAGTGAAGAAAAAAAAATTTAAAAGCCAAGATCAGGATGACTTTCTTTTCTCAGTAGTAACGAAGATTGCGACGGCAACAAACGCTGGGGCGGCGGGGACGATAGCTCCTCTGAGACGCATGGTCGCATCATCGACATCTAACCAACTTATGAACGAGAAATATCATAAAATTGTCAGCGAGTAACGTTATATTGTTTTTTTCTGGAGAACACAACAACGAGTAAAGTTACGTTATTTTTGATGAATTGGATTATTGCAAAGGTTCTCACTTATTTATACTAAACTTTTTTATTTTATCACAACTGTTCATGTCAATAAGTTAATGATGAACTTATTTTTTGATACACATTTTGTTATAATATGTCAAATATCTATTTTCCAAGTATAGGTAATAATATTCTTGATGTAATCACATTTTCATAATATATATTTCTCATACAATTATTAAATATCGCATTTCCTTATGATAAAGTGAAGTTAGAAAACATATAAATAACTAGGCAAGTGATTTCTCGAGTGAGTCTGGCCACTCTAGATCAACCCACTGGACACTTCCACAGTTTCTGCCTTACTCCAAAAATAGACAAACAATGCTTTTAAATTATGTCTAACGTCTGCTTGCTTATTATATACTAAATAACCTATACACTGGGCATCTCACCTTCTGTACCGGCAGATCCTGGACGAGATCGAGACGAGCAGCTACAACAACTTCAGCAAGAGGGCCTATGTTCCCAAGGCCAAGAAGTTGGCGGCACTGCCCAAAGCTTACCTCAGGTCCCTCATGCCTCCTTCTTAGCAGAGGCGCCGTTAATTAGTTAGCTCTGATCCTCTAGTGTAACAGTGACACATAGAAGAGAGCCTTGGTAGTATATAGCAGTGATGTATAGTAGTACGTAAGTTCTCCCTCCGTCCCATAATGTAAGATATTTTTTGACACTACACAAGCGTCAAAAAACGTCTTACATTATGGGACGGAGAAAGTACAAATTTAAGCTGGACCTTGAGTACGTTTTTGCGATGTACAAAGTGTTGAAGATAAATTATGTACTTGTTAGAAAATGGTGTAGGGCGGAGTGGAATGAAACAGAGATGTACTCATTGTGAAAGGTCATCTGTGTTGGGTTGGGTATCTATAGGCCTAAACCATGCAATCACTAATCATTTTTAGTCCACCTATACCGAAAATGGCAAGTGATTGATTGATTTGATTGTATATGAAATGCTGCTCCTGTCAGCATAGCTGTCAGATTTGGTTAGCCAGAAAGGTTTGCATCCTTTTAGTCAAACATGCCAGTTTATAAATATAACAGTACAGATGGCATCGTTTGATACCACGAGAATCATATTCATATCTTATCAGCATGAGCTCACAAAGATCTTGGTTCTACTTCCCGAACCATCGAGCGCTAAATGGGAAACCAGTTTTGCTAGACGTCAGTCGCCTGAATATCAAATTTTGATCGGTCGGTTTGGTGTAGAAGGAAGATGCAGCCGCGGAGCACCAGGTTTTATCTTGTCTTAGGCTGCAAGAGAAGCAGCAGCCTCCTTGTCTGCAGGTTTTATCTTGTCTGTCTTAGGGTGCGGGGGAAGCAGCAGCCTCCTTGTCTATCTTGGAGAAGGGGAAGGCAGTGCAGGTGCAATGTTTTTGTTCGAACAGTGACACATTCAAGACCAACACAATGATGTGGATGTGGTGTTTCTGTTAGAACCTTGCTTGTGCATACGACGTTTTCACCCGACTCAATGAGATGCTGCTAATTCAAGGATAATTTCGTTTCCATGTTTTAAAGCCTACCGTCCTTTTTTTTTTTTGACAACTCTAAAGCCTACCATCCTTGTAACTCCAACTTCTTTTATTTCTCTCATCTCAAGAAAAGAAAACTCATCTCATCTCAATGGGTTGGTTGTTGGTTCAGGGCAATTGAGCGCGTGCCGGTCATGTGTCTCTTCTCAGCCAACTTGCTTTCTAATGCTCACGCTCTGTTCTGTGATCGGTCAAGATAATAATAGATGAAAAATATTTTCAGGTTCAGATTAACATCTAGCCGGTCAACTACCTTTTTTCAGGGAAAAAAAGAAAGAGATACTGTGTTGGTTGACAGACACAGCTATCAATCCAAAACCATACGACAGGTCATGGAACCTGTCTAGAACTGGACATTATCTACTTGGTTGACCAAAAGGAAAATACTTCAGCTCCTGCTGCTGCCAAATGAGGTTGGAGCGTTCCAGACCCAACCATGCGGCACTCAGCAACATAATCTACTTCAACAAATTCAGAGTCCGCAATTCAAGAAACGTAAAACCATATTAGCCAGGTGGATGATGCCGCCCAGGCAAGCGGATGTGTGCATTGTGTCTTTTAAATGGGAAGTACACAAGTTTGTTTCCTAAGATGAATATGAGTTCAAAGAAAGGCAAGATGTCGGCTTATGTTGAATTACTTCAGTCCAACCTCTTTTGAGCTCGTTTAGTGAAATGCATCTCTGAAATACCTTGGGGGAATGGGATTCATGGACATGCGCGTATTTAACCAAGCCATGCTTGCAAAACAGTGTTGGCAACTGCTATTGGAGCCCCTCTCTCTATGTCACCATGTAATGAAAGGGAGATGTTTCCGTGATGAAGACTTTTGGAACTCAAAAACTCCCAAGAGCAGCATCCTACACTTGGTGAAGCGTCTTGCATGAGAGGGAACTTCTGCAAAAAGGATTACTATGGAGAGTAGGAGACAGCAAGCAAATTTCTATACCAGGGACAATTGGGCGCCAGATACCATACCAGATACAGCACACACTTAGTCCCCGTGCAAGATAACCAAACAGTGATCTCCTCTAATTCCTAGTAATGGTTCCTCATGGAAAGAATAAACCCTTACAAAACTTTTTGCTCAAGACATTGCAGAGAGAAAACTTAAAATCCCTCTAAGCTCTGAAGGGTGCAGCAACTTCGCCTCCTGGCCATACCCAAGACAGGAATTTATACAATAATGTCAGGCTATAATCTTGCAACAACGCATCTGTTCTGGATTAATCAAAGCGCAGCAGGCAGAGGATCTTCTTCGGAACAGGGTGTCATGGAGAAATTGTGGAGAAACCTATGGAGAATTCAATGTCCAAAAAGAATGAAGATTGTGCTGTGGAGAATAGCACAGAACTGCCTTCCTACGGGTGACCAGCTCCACAAGCGATCAATCCCAACAAGGTATGACTGCATATTTTGTAACAAGACTGAGACAGTAACACTGTTTTCTTCTTTGCCATTATGTCAAAGAAATCTGGGCGGATCTAAAGAGATCATCTGATATGCTTTGTCCATATGCAACAATGGCTATCAAACTGGATTTCTAATGCCTCATGCTGTTGCAATTTGGCACATTTGGGAGAATCGGAACAGTATGAGAAATGGTAGGAAAATGCCTCACCCTTCACCCAAGTCTGGATTTTCGCCCAGACCGGCATGGGCATTGGTGTTGTCATCCGCAGCCGTCTGGGTCTTGTGTTAGCTGCAAGCAGAAGATTTGATCATGTAGATAATCCAGAGTTGGGTGAAGCTATTGCAGTGCACCATGCTCTAGCCTTTGCTCAAGAAACTGGCTTCCAACAGATTATTGTTGCTTCCGATTGTGCTAGTTTGATGAGTAAGGTGAAGAGTGGGGAGAAGGACAGATCTCACATAGCTGCCCAAAGTCTTTGATATTGAGAGTAGGGCTCCAAAGTTCATATCCTGTAGCTTTACTCGTGTTAGTTGTTCTTGTAATGAGGCAGCTCATGTTCTAGCAAAGTCAGCTGACCATGATGCAGGGTCCTGCTGGTTTAGGGCTCCTTTGATTCAAAGGAATTTTATAGGATTTCTGAAGGATTGAAATTCTTAGGATTTTTTTCTATGTTGCTCCTTTGATTCATAGGATTGAATCCCATAAGAATTTTTCCTATGGAATCTTTTGTACTACATTTCATAGAAAATCTAACATCCACTCCAACCTCTTTTTACAATTCCTTTGTTTTTCCTGTGCAGTCAAACACTCATTGCTAATCCTATAGGATTCAAGTGGGCATGCCACTCCAATCCTATACTTTTCCAATTCCTACGTTGTCAAAATCCTAAGAATCAAAGAGGCCCTAATGTGTCTCCTGGTATTATCAGGGCCATGTTTGTACCGAACAATCCTCAAATGATTGAATGAAGCTGCCTATTATCAAGATTTAGACAGAAACTGTAGCAAGGAATACATTTTTCTGGTAAAACCTCTAGAACAGCAAAGGTCCAAGCCTGGCTGAGTGGGACTTCTTGTAAACCCCAGTGAACGCAGCAATAGTACCACTGTTCATACAAGTAAAAACGTCTTGAACACTGTTCTTCGGTTTCACCACACCTGCATCTTGAACACCGTGAACTCAGGGCTGAACTCCCAAAATAGGTTCCATGAATCTTGTCCAGGGTCTCGTCACTTTATCAACGTGATCTGCAGAGCCACAAGAGTACTTGATGATCTGGTAAGATCTTCATGAGTTTCTAAAGCTACATATTCAAATGACATATCATGACATCCATGACATCAAGGCCATGGTCACCATATAATTGTTCCATGCACCCAGTGTTCAAAGCTGACAAAGGCACAAAGAGTTTAACGCGTTCTTCTCAACCATAGGAGAGCACTCAAAAGCCGTACAACAAAATAATTACCAGACACACCCAATGCATGCTGGTTTGATTGAATTGTCTTGCTTTTTTCTATCATCTCCTCAACACGCTGACATCATGTCCAACTCAAAACTGAAAAGTGCATTTCACAAGGTCTTTTTAGATATTCAATCATGTGGAATCCTGTGATGTGCACTGTGCTTGCACTCTGTGTCCGGGAGTGGAACATCAGCATGCATCCATGACCCCATGCCATGACAATATGACATATAAATTAGCAATGCGGGTCTTATTTACCACTCCCTCCGATGGAGGAAGTAGTATTTCTGAAGTCTTGTAAGAATAGTTGATGTTTTAACCAAGCTTGGAAATAATAATATTAAATCTTGTTTTCAAATATCTTAATGGCAGAGTTCAACTTGTGACTACACTGAAATTCAGTGACCTGGGCGCGAAGTCTATCAAGCCTTCAGCTAATTAGGTGTTGTAGGGAGCTTCAAAGTTCAGGTTAAGGTTGGTCAGAGAGTTGCAATGGAGCAGGAAGCAATTCTGCCATCTACCCTATAAACACCAATATTCTACTGACAACTTAAGATGGCTTAAATCTGACAACTCAATTCTGACTGCAAGAATAGTAAATGCACATTTGTTTGATATATTGCACAAAAACTTCAAAATCAATCAGATCTGGAAACAATTGGAGATGTCACATGCTACAGTCCTAAAGTGCAGCATACCATCATACTGATTTACGATTATGCACATCATTGCTTATCCCTGCATGCAGTTTTGATCTACACAACCAATTCTACACTGATATCCAAGTGGGTTGTTCCGTTCTGTTCGTCCAAGTCCTAACACCTTTAGCAAAAGAAAGAACACGCTCTGTACCATCTAACCTAAGACAAAAAGGTCAAGAATCTTCCAATAAATTTCTAAAAGGTAGTTATACATAATTCTCTCTGAACTAAAAGTCAATAACAAAAAACATGAGTATAGAAATTCAGAAAGATGCACTGCACACATGCGAAGATGACTAAAGGAATAAAAAGAAGGAATAATGTTCACCTGTATATCCAGAACACTGTGGGGGCAAGATCACTCATATGAGATGGCACAGATGATTTTTTTATCAAAGGAAAGCATCCTGGATCGCCTGGACAAGACAGTCTGAATTATATCAGGAACGGTTGATGCCACAGCAGTTGGGGGTATTGATGAACACGCCACCGAGCCCTATGTTGACCGTGCAGTTCATGTTGCTATGTGATCAAATCCAATTTTTCAATTGCTTCTAAGAAAGCTCTTGTAGAAAATGAGTGGAAAGAACAGGCGCATGAACAAAGTGAAAAGAACAAGATGCTTCGATGTATATTAAAATTTCAGTAATACAGGAGTGTACACCTGCTGCAGTACTTTGTGTTGCAAAGAACATTAGGGTTGCGTCCACCACTGTGGTACTCTTTAATAATATGAATCTCCTGGGCATAAAATCCACACAGCAGGGCAGGCAGTGAATAAATCAACATCTGGAAGGTAAGCACTCCTCTTCTTTCTCCGATTTTTGGGGTGGTGAGAGATTCTCATGGTGATGCCAACTAATTCCGTTGCCAATGCAATTCAGAGTGCAAGGTCAGTGGTACGCAAACTCATAGATTCTTGAATCTGGTGTTGGGTTGATATGGGTGTGGACAGCAAGAGTTCACACAGGTATGCGGCGTGCCACCACGCTAACTCGGCTAATAGTTATATTCTAAGATTCTTCAGTTCTGAAGCCACTGTTTGGTCTATCTATATTCGTTGCTTCCTCCGTGTAGGATAGTCAGATTGATAGGACAACTTATGCACATGCTTTGTACATTAGTGCAGCTCAAGAAATTGGAACCCCTGTAATGTTGGCATCACATCTATGGAGATACAGATCTCTTTGTTATAATTTGATTTCAATGTTGGATGGCTGTTTATTTAGTCCTCATAGCATGGGATTTTGTAACCAAGGCTAATTTTGGGATGGTACGGAATAGGCTTTTAAATAGCTTTTCCACATAACACCCCAAAAGGTTACCCTACTGTTTATAGTAAAAAAAGAACACCCCAAAAGGCTTCTAAAGAGCTTTTGAATACACTCAGTACCATACATAATCTACTTTAGCAAATTCAGAGTCTGCAATTCAAGAAACATTGTTTCAAAAAAACCACATTTGCAAGACTTAAAAATAAACTGAAAATAAACCCAAGTCTAGAAAAATTGCAATGAAACAGTCAGCTTCAGATCACACAGCCTCGAGACACCAACATCAAGCCAAAGCATCCACCAAACTTTGGTGGCAGCAGAACAGACAAAAAATGGTTATGCTTTTACAATTATCAGAACATATGTGCAAGCCGGATATCACAGCTAGGAGACTATTCCAGTTCCAAGTATCAGGAGTGGAATAAGTTCACAGCAGTGCCATGACAGAAGGAAAAAAACATCTAAATATCTAACATTCCAAAGTATTGAAGAGTCCATGTACTTCTCATATCTGAATTTCAATCTCCGGACTGCAATTAGGATAGTACAACTGTACCTAGTACAGCAACACACCCAGGCTCTGATTTTTATTTTGCCTATCTAAACAAACAAACAAACATGGAAGCTTCATTCATACTATATAGACTTACCAAGACAGAGACATCAATGAAATGAGTGTAGATTTCAAAACTGAGATATGTACTGCGAGTTCAACAACCCTACACAAACATCACCATGAACTTACAACACCCCAACTAATAAAGTTATTATTGTGACACATCCATCTGTTTATATTCAGTAAGCACACACATCGACGACAATGGGAACCAACTTCACACTGAGCCACTCTCTTACAATGGATGGAATTGATCGATCATAAAGCATGTATACTGACCTATCCATCATCTTGGCTAGGAGGCGTACTGTGGTGCCCGTGCTGCCATTCTAGCAACCTGTGCCTGCTGCTGCGCATTGTTAACCTTGGTGCAGAGGACACGCTGGAAGAACTGCTCCCGTGCAAGTGCGCGCACGCTCCTGAGGTAGCCGTCGAACGGCACCGATCCTTCCTGCACAGCCTTGTCGAGCGCATAGATGGTGTCCTCGAGAGCCAAATCAGTAGCTGTGCACTCAAGCATCTGCCTGGACAGCACATCGGCCGGCTGGATAGCCCCCTCCGCCTCGGCGGTGTCATCAGCAGCCCCCTTGCGGTTCTCGGCAACCCAGGCCTCAATGACGTCAGTGGCCATCACCACGTCCTGAAGCCGGCGCTCGAGCGTCTCCTTCTCCTCCGTGATCCTGCGCACCCCGTCGTTCACCGCCTCCCCCCGGCCACGCAGCTCGGCCTGCACGGCGAAGAGGGAGTCGACCTCAGCCTCACGGGCGGTGCGCAGGGCAGCAGCATCAGCATAGGCAGTGTCGACGAGCTTGGAGATGGCGTTGCGCTTGAAGACCTCGGCTGGGTCCTCTGTGGGCGGCTGGCGCGCGGCGAGCTGGGGCGATGCCGGGAACCTGTATGGGCGAGGTGCAGGAGCATAGACGGCCTCGGGGCGCATGGCGGGGGAGGCGGCGGCGGGAGGAGGAGCAGGATGAGCGGGCGGAGGAGTGGGAGACGGGGCTGCGACGGATCTGGTGAAGAGCGGCGGGTCGAGGCCGAAGAGGTGGGAGAGGGATCTGACGAGGTCGAGGAGGTTGGAGGAGGGGAAGACCCAGGAGCGGAGGTAGGGCGCGTTGGCGACGAGGCCGGAGCGGTCGACGAGCGGGTGGTGGGGCTTGATGAGCATGTCGCGGGTGGGGGAGAGGAAGACGAGGGGCGGGGAGCGCGGGTAGGTCTCGGGCAGCCAGATGACGGCGGGCAGGTTGTAGGTGGCCCCGGCGTGGTGGATGGGGACGGTGCCGTCGGCCTGGAGCAGGTGCGCGGCGCGGCCGTCGTTGTGGGTGAAGAGGGCCGCCTTGGGGTGGAGCGAGGGGAAGGCGTCGGCGAGGGCCACGAGGTGGTTGCGGATGAGCCACTTGACGTCCTCCGCGTAGGGGAGCGCCGACGGCCCGCGCTGGGAGAGGGCGGTGTTGAGGAACTGGTGCGCGTACTGCGCTCCGCTCGCCGGCGGCGGCGGTGGGGACGGGGACGGCGCCATCGGATCGGGGCGCGGCGGCTAGGGTTTGGTCCTCCTGCCTTCTCTGTGTGGATATTTGGGGAGAGGGGAAGGAGGAAGAAGAGTGCACGATAGGAAGGGGAAGGAGGGTTCGCTTCCTTTGCAATGAAGGAATTGACTCTGCATCCGAATTGTTTTCTTTAGAGGTAAATACAACGGAAGTCTTAAAACTTGCACGCGGCCATCAGTTTGATGCACAAATTTATAAAATACGTCTTTCTGTTATTAAACTTGCGCGGACGTGTAAATACGATCACATTTGCCGTATGCGGGTGTATTCGTTGCCTGCGGGGCACGTCATCATGGACAAGGCCCATTGTCAGTGGCTGGGAGCGGCTGAAGTGCAGTGCATGTGATTTTTTATTTTTATTTGCAGAAACACTCTCAGTTGTGTTTAAGTCCGTACAAAGTCAGTGTATGGTTTAAACAAATTGGGCTGCAGAAAATGGGTCGGTGTGGGATCAAACAGGTGCCATGTCACGTTAGTGCACGCCTCCTAACCAACCCATCTGATCTGTTTGTGTTAAATACAGACTACTAGCATATATGTTCTTTTGAACAAAACTACACATTCTGAATTATATTTTCTTTTCTCTTGATTTTAAAATTTAATCTTATTTGGATTCAAACAAAATTTCCACTGATTTTTCCGAAAGAAAATTACGTACATTCATTCTGCACTAGATTTTCTTTTATCTAGATCATTTAGTTTAAAATTATTTGTATTCAAACAAAAATTTAATATATTTGTTCAAAAAATTTATGTACATTCATTCGGACCTATATTTTCTTTTATAAACATTTTAGAATTGGAAATTATTTGAATTAAAAGAAATTTTTGGTTTATTTGTACAAACAAATATGTACATTCATTGTGCACTATATTTCATTTTATCTAGATTTGGAAATTTAAAATGATTCGAATTCAAACAAAAATTTAGTTGATTTGTCCGAAAAATTTATGTAGATTCGTTCTGACCTATATTTTATTTATCTAGATTTCAAAATGTAGAATTATTTGAATTAAAACAATCTATTGATTTATCTGAAAGAAATTTGTGTACATTGATTATGAACTATTTTTCTTTTATGTATATTATTCAAATTTGAACAAAATTTTGTTGATTTGTCCGAAAAATGTACGTACACTCATTCTGCACTATATTTCCTTTTATCTATTTTGAAATTTAAAATTATTCAACTTGAAACAAAAAAATCTAGTTGATTTCCCAAAAAATTTACTTTGAATATAAGTTATTTTCTTACATAGAAAAAAGAAAGAAGAATACATAAGATAAATTGTGTTGATCTCTTTAAGTCTATATAATTGTGGTCGGATGGTTGGCGCTCGCACACGCGGCGAGCTTATGCGATCGTAGGTTCGAACCAGGGCTTGCCCTTTTTTCACACCTTTTTTTCCGGTTTGATTTATACTTTAATTCATATGCTCCATCTTAGATAAAAAAATTGTTCTCATTAAATCTATGTGTGGCGAAACCCAGCAGGTAGTGTGTTCAAATCCTAGGCACCGCACCTGCATTTTTCATTTTATTATTTGAGGATTTTCACCGTTAATCAATAAAATGCAAGGGGACTTTCTAAAAAAGTGCGCGCAGATTATGACACAATGACAGTGGCCTCCCGCCATGTTGGCATGCCAGGCGTGCTCGGGATATGGACGGATACTGTAGAAAGCATTGTATATGAACGGGAGGACAAGTTAGATGACCGGAAACACGTATTTCACAAGTTTATGCACCAAACTGACCGCCGCGCGCAAGTTTAATGACTCCAGGTGTATTTACCTCTTTTCTTTAAAAAAAAACTCTGACAAACCAATTTAACGAATAGAATTAGCACCTGCTAGTGGCTGGGGCGCGGCCCTACTGGCTATTATCGTATTATCATAGTGTAAAAAATGTCCATTTTTAACACTACACTATTATTATAGTGTCAAAAATGTTTTTACATTTTGGGACTACAAGATGACTACAAGATGGCCTAAGTACTCATGAGATTCAATCACTCACTAAGGAATTTGAGCATTTCAATGGTGTGTTATCGGACAAGTTTGTTGCTGAAATTGACAAGCTTCCTTCTTTCGTGAAGAAATTGTGTTGCTTGCACAAGAGACAAGTATTTTCTATTGTCAATCTTATTGGTATTTTTTTGTGTGAAAGAGAAGTCGGCTGTGAAAAACACACATGCTTATTTCCATGAGGAAAATTCTAATGCCAGCTTGATACAGAAGAAGAATTTCTAGACTCACAGTTTAGGAACAAGAACAAACTCGTGGGCAACAAGAAGTTTGAAGGAAAGAACAAGGCCGCAACTTCAAGAAGAAAGGGTCTGGTAAGAAAAAAGAAGTATGCCATGTCTGCGATGCAGATGATCATTGGACTTCAGCTTGCAACACCTGTTTGACATGCGTTAGCTTGAGAACGACAACAAGGCCACTCATGTTGTTATTGGTTAACTGCATGTTAGATCAAACGAGATTTTCCAAGTAATGTAGGGGGGCGGTGGGGGCGTAGGGGCGTGGCTTTGATGACTGCAAGTCATGCCCTAAACAAAGTTCTCATAAATAATAAAGGGATTACTCCATTTTGGGAACAGGAAAGAAATAGATTAAAAGTCTCTTGTTTACGAATTTGAGGTTGTTCAGCAAAAGTCAATATGCCCATTCTCAAGAAGCGTAAGCTTGGATCAAAAACCATTGATTGTCTTTCCTGGCTATGCTTTTCATATCATCGTTATAAATTTTTAGTGGTGAAATCTGAGGTACCTGACATAAGTGTTGGTACAATCTGCTGGAATTTTGTCTATTTTGGGCCTAGCCCAATAGCAGTTTCAGAAATTTCTAATAAATCCTAGAGGTCTACGCAGCCCATTTGTGCAAGGCAAGAGGTGGAACTAAAGTTTAGTCCCACATTGCTAGTTTAGTGGGAGTTGGACCTCCTTATAAGGGAGGTTCTTTCCCACTTGTATGAGCATGAGAACAAGAGGGATATCCACGCGCGCTCCTCCGCCGCCGCCCGCCTCGCCACGCCACGCCTCGCCCGCTGTTGTTGTCTTCCTCATCCCGGCTTGCGGCGTGCACCACGAGTCGGGACAGTAGGCCTCCGAAACCGCACCTCTTTGAGTCCTGTACGGGAGAAGGGTGATAAGGTTTTTGGGGAGCGCTCAGTGCGACTACTGACTTCAGTTCCAATCTCTGAGCTGTTGTTGTCTTCCTCATCCCGGCTTGCGGCGTGCACCGCGAGTCGGGACAGTAGGCCTCCGAAATCGCACCTCTTTGAGTCATGTACGGGAGAAGGGTGATAAGGTTTTTGGGGAGCGCTCAGTGCGACTACTGACTTCTTCGTCACGGACGCCCCAGACTCCGACGACTACTTCCCCGACATCGACAACCTCCTCGACGACATGGCTGGCGAGGACACCGACCCCAAGTCCAGTGCTACTGCTGCTGCTGTTGTCCAGTATGTGCTCCTCTCCTTTCTGTCCGAGGTCTTGCCACAGTTCCTGGTTCTGCTGTTTGTCCTAGATGTGTTAGATTCTACTTCATATATGAAACTTGCCCTACTGTCTGCTCTAGGTAAGCTTGATTACAGTTCATATATGCCCATGTTATTTACCTTCTCTTTGTCAGATCACATGACGTTTTATCCCTGTTATATTAGTCATGTTTTATCTAATATTTCTGTTCATAAAATCATTCGGTAAATTGCTCATATCTCCAACAATCCAAAAACCTTATTATAGGCAATTTACCCCAAAGTGGTTTTGCTGCTTACATGAGACCTCCTATGTTTGAGGGTATCCACTATAAGAGGTGGCGCGTGAGAGCAGTCTTATGGTTTCAAACCATGAGTTGCTATGACGCCACGCTTGGCAAGCCTGAAGGGGAGTTTGATGCCCAACAGGAACAAGCTTTTCAGAAAATGGATACTCTGTTTAAGGCTGCTCTCTTGAGTGTTCTTGGTGAGAACATAGTTGATACTTATGCGTCAATTGACAATGGAAAAGATATGTGGGACGCACTCGAGGCCAAGTTTGGGGTCTCGGATGCTGGCACTGAGCTGTACATCATGGAGCAATTTTATGATTACAGGATGACTGAAGAGCGCTCCGTGGTTGAGCAAGCTCATGAGATACAGTCATTTGTTAGAGAACTTGAGCACTTCAACTGTATGCTACCGGACAAGTTTGTTGCCGGAGGTATCATCACCAAGCTTCCTCCTTCGTGGAGGAACTTTGCTACCTTACTGAAGCATAAGAGACAGGAGTTTCCCGTTCCGGATCTCATTGGTACTCTTGATGTCGAAGAAAAGGCGAGAGCAAAGGACACACGTGCTCGAGGTATTGAGGGAGGATCTAGTGCCAATCTGGTATAGAAGAAGAACTTCCAGCCCCACAAGTTCAAGAACAAGGGCAAGTTTGATGGTAAAGCAAAATTTGATGGGAAGAACAAGGTTGTGCAACACACGAACTTCAAGAAGAAGAATGACAAGAAGAAAGGTGTTTGTCATGTGTGTGGGGATCCTGATCATTGGGCTCCTAGTTGCCCTAATCGCTATGACAAGCGTCATCCTGGAAAAGGCGGCAAGACTGCTAATGTTATCATTGGATACATTGACATGAAGGATGATGGGTATGGTATATTTCCCACTATTCTTTCAGTATGCCATTCTCCTTATTGGTTGATTGACACGGGTGCTAATGTGCATGTATGCGGTGATATTTCCATGTTTTTGTCTTATCAGACCGTAGGGACTTCAACCGTGCTGATGGGCAACGGTTCAAGTGCTTCTGTTCGTGGTGTTGGCACGGTCGATCTGAAGTTTACTTCAGGGAAGATCGTGCGGCTGAAGAACGTGCATTATGTCCCCTCCTTCAATAAAAATCTTGTTAGGGATCTCTTATGTGTAGAGATGGCTATAAGCTTGTCTTTGAGTCGAATAAATTTGTAATATCCAAGTATGGAACCTTTGTTGGTAAAGGCTATGAGTCAGGAGGCCTGTTTTGTTTATCCTTATCAGACGTTTGCAATAAAGTTGTTAATCATGTTTGCAACAATAGTGAATCAAATGTGTGGCATTCACGTCTTTGTCATGTTAACTTTGGTTGCATGTCGCGACTAGCGAAGTTGAACTTAGTCCCTAGTTTCACCACTGTCAAGGGATCTAAGTGTCAAGTTTGTGTGCAAGCTAAGCAACCTCGTAAGTCTCACACGACTGCGGAAACGAGAAATCTTGCATCACTAGAGCTCATACATTCAAATCTATGTGAAATAAATGGTGTTTTGACAAAAGATGGAAAGAAATATTTCATGACGTTAATTGAGGACTCCACTAGATATTGCCGTGTGTATCTTCTGAAATCAAAGGATGAGGCTTTGAACTTTTTCAAGATCTATAAAGCTGAAGTGGAAAACCAACTTGATCGAAAAATCAAGAGGCTTAGGTCCGACCGTGGTGGAGAGTATTTTTCCAATGAATTTGATGCTTTTTGTGCGGAACATGGTATAATCCATGAGAGGATGATGTCTACTACACAACCTTCTTCTTGTAGACGTTGTTGGGCCTCCAAGTGCAGAGGTTTGTAGGACAGTAGCAAATTTCCCTCAAGTGGATGACCTAAGGTTTATCAATCCGTAGGAGGCATAGGATGAAGATGGTCTCTCTCAAGCAATCCTGCAACCAAATAACAAAGAGTCTCTTGTCTCCCCAACACACCCAATACAATGGTAAATTGAATAGGTGCACTAGTTCAGCGAAGAGATGGTGATACAAGTGGTATATGGATGGTAGATAAAGGTATTTGTAATCTGAAAATATAAAAACAGCAAGGTAACTAATGGTAAAAGTAAGCACAAACGGCATTGCAATGATAGGAAATAAGGCCTAGGGTTCATACTTTCGCTAGTGCAAATTCCCTCAACAATGATAACATAATTGGATCACATAACTGTCCCTCAACATGCAACAAAGAGTCACTCCAAAGTCACTAATAGCGGACAACGAACGAAGAGATTATGGTAGGGTACGAAACCACCTCAAAGTTATTCTTTCCAATCAATCCGTTGGGCTATTCCTATAAGTGTCACAAACAGCCCTAGAGTTCGTACTAGAATAACACCTTAAGACACAAATCAACCAAAACCCTAATGTCACCTAGATACTCCAATGTCACCTCAAGTATCCGTGGGTATGATTATACGATATGCATCACACAATCTCAGATTCATCTATTCAACCAACACATAGAACCTCAAAGAGTGCCCCAAAGTTCCTACTGGAGAATCACGACAAAAACGTGTGCCAACCCCTATGCATAGGTTCATGGGCGGAACCCGCAAGTTGATCACCAAAACATACATCAAGTGAATCACGTGGTATCCAATTATCACCACAGATACGCACGGCAAGACATACATCAAGTGTTCTCAAATCTTTAAAGACTAAATCCGATAAGATAACTCTAAAGGGGAAACTCAATTCATTACAAGAGAGTAGAGGGGGGAGAAAACATCATAGGATCCAACTATAATAGCAAAGCTCGCGATACATCAAGATCGTATCACCTCAAGAACACGAGAGAGAGAGAGAGAGATCAAACACATAGCTACTGGTACATACCCTCAGCCCCGAGGGAGAACTACTCCCTCCTCGTCATGGAGAGCACCGGGATGATGAAGATGGCCACCGGAGAGGGATTGCCCCCTCCGGCAGGGGGCCGGAACGGGTCTAGATTGGTTTTCGGTGGCTACGGAGGCTTCTGGCGGCGGAACTCCCGATCTATTGTGTGTTCTGGAAGTTTTAGGGTACGTGAGTATATATGGGTGCAGGAAGTATGTCGGTGGACCGAAGGGGGGGGCACGAGGCAGGGGGGCGCGCCCAAGGGGGGTGGGCGTGCCCCCCACCCTCGTGGGCACTTCCCTTCTTTCCTGACGTGCACTCCAAGCTTTTCCGGTAGATTTCCTTCCAAAAATAACTTCTCCAGTTGATTTCGTTCCGTTTCGACTCCGTTTGATATTCCTTTTCTTCGAAACACTGAAATAGGAAAAAAAAACAACAAATCTGGGCTGGGCCTCCGGTTAATAGGTTAGTCCCAAAAATAATATAAAAGTGGATGATAAAGCCCAATATTGCCCAAAACAGTAGATAACATAGCATGGAGCAATCAAAAATTATAGATACTCACCTCAGTCAAATGGGGTGGCCGAAAGAAAACCGTACTCTAACTGATTTGGTTAACGCCATGTTAGGCACATCGGGTCTTTCCAAGGCATGGTGGGGGGAGCGCGATATTGACAGCATGGCATGTCCTAAACCGAGTCCCCACAAAGAACAAAGAGATAACTCCATTCGAGGAAGGGGAGAAGAAAAGGTTAAAGCTCTCTTATCTACGAACCTGGGGTTGTTTGGTGAAAGTCAATGTGCCAATTTCAAAGAAGCGCAAGCTTGGACCAAAGACTGTGGATTTTGTTTTCCTGGGATATGCTTTTCATAGCATTGGTTATAGATTCTTGATTGTAAAATCTGAGGTACCTGACATGCATGTCGGTATGATCATGGAGTCGAATGATGCGACTTTCTTTGAAGATATCTTTCCCATGAAGGATATGGCTACCTCATCTAATCAGGAGATGCCTAGTTCATCAAATCAGGAACCAATTACAATTACTGAACCTACCATTTCGATGGAACACTTTGAAAATGGAGGAGAACAATGAAGTTCCTACTAGGAGCAAGAGACAGAGGACTGCAAAGTCCTTTGGTGATGATTTTCTTGTGTATCTCATAGATGATACTTCCAGTTCTATTTCAGAGGCCTATGCATCTGAAGATGCTGACTACTGGAAGGAAGCGGTTTGTAGCGAGATGGATTCCATCTTGGCGAATGAGACTTGGGAGATAACTGATCGTCCTTATGGGTGCAAACCTATAGGATGCAAATGGGTATTCAAGAAGAATCTTAGGCCTGATGGTACTATTGAAAAGTACAAGGCTCCGCTCGTGGCTAAGGGTTATACCCAAAAGGAAGGTGAAGACTTCTTTGATACTTACTCACCTGTGGCTCGACTGACCACTATTCGAGTTCTACTTTCACTAGCTGCCTCACATGGTCTTCTCGTTCATCGAATGGATGTTAAGACTGCTTTCCTAAATGGAGAGTTGGACGAGGAAATTTATATGGAACAACCAGATGGGTTTGTACTAGATGGCCAGGAAGGAAAAGTGTGCAAGTTGCTGAAGTCTTTATATGGACTCAAGCAAGCACCCAAACAGTGGCATGAGAAATTTGAAAGAACTTTAACAGCTGCAGGCTTTGTTGTAAACGAAGCTGACAAATGTGTGTACTATCGTTGATGACATACTGATTTTCAGAACAAATCTGAATGTAATTAAGGAGGTCAAGGATTTCCTATCTCGTTGTTTTGAGATGAAGGATTTAGGAGTGGCTGATGTCATTCTGAACATCAAGTTGTTGAGAGACGATGATGGTGGGATTACATTACTTCAATCTCACTATGTGGAAAAGATCTTGAGTCGCTTTGGCTATAGTGACTGCAAGCCCTCTCCAACACCATATGATGCGAGTGTGTTACTTCGAAAGAATCGAAGAATTGCTAGAGATCAATTGAAGTATTCTCAGATTATTGGCTCGCTTATGTACTTAGCCAGTGTTACAAGACCTGACATCTCTTTCTCTGTTAGCAAACTGAGTCGGTTTGTCTCAAAACCAGGAGATGTGCATTGGAAAGCTCTAGAGAGAGCTTTGCGTTATTTGAAAGGCACTGCAAATTATGGAATTCACTACACTGGGCACCCAAAGGTGCTTGAAGGGTATAGTGACTCAAACTGGATCTCAGATGCTGATGAGATAAAGGCCACGAGCGGTTATGTATTCACTCATGGAGGTGGCGCTGTTTCTTGGAAGTCTTGCAAGTAGACCATCTTAACGAGGTCAACAATGGAAGCAAAACTCACAGCACTAGATACAACTACGGTCGAAGCAGATTGGCTTCGCCGGCTCTTGAATGACTTACCGGTTGTTGACACACCTGTACCGGGTATTCTTATGAACTGTGACAATCAAACTGTGATCACGAAAGTGAGCATCTCAAAGGATAACATGAAGTCATCAAGACACGTTCAGAGAAGGTTAAAGTCTGTCAGGAAAATGAGAAACTCCGGAGTTATTGCATTGGATCATATCCAAACGTCTAAAAATCTGGCAGATCCTTTCACTAAGGGTCTATCACGTAATGTGATAGATAATGCATCGAGGGAGATGGGTATGAGACCCACAATATGAGTTGTTCACAGTGGTAACCTAGTCTATGTGATCGGAGATCCCATGAATTAGATGTGGAAGGCAAGCTATTGGTCAACTGAGAGGAGAGTATCCTTACTATTAACAGTACCACTCCATGAAGATGCAATACTCTCCTAATCTGCATGGCAGGTTGATGTATATCTTAATGTGTTCTAAGTGGCTCATTGAAGTAGAGATGTCGTCCTGCAGAACATCTTTTGAAGAACGCACCTATATGAGTCTGATTGTTAAACGTCGCAATCTATGAGAGTAGGGTTCTCTCTAGTAAACTCATGAAAGGTCTCGGAGTATGACGCATAAGCTCCACCCGCAAGGAAGACCCACGGTAGCCACGTATCGGTTAAGGCTTTATGTGAAGCTAGATTCGCAGAAAACTTGCAGTTCAAGGCCCAGTCCACTGTTCAAGTTGCTTACTAGTGTAGCATAGAGTTCTAGGTGGAAGTTTAACTTAACAGTCTCCACTGCAGTACCGGTATATAAAACAGTATTTTGGAACCAAAGGTAAATTTTGTGTGCCTCTGGGATCTGGTGGGGGATTGCTGGAATTTTGTCTATTTTGGGCCTAGCCCAATAGCAGTTTCAGAAATTCCTAATAAATCCTAGAGGCCCAGGCAGCCTATTCGTGCAAGGCAAGAGGTGGAAGTAAAGTTTAGTCCCACATTGCTAGTTTAGTGGGAGTTGGACCTCCTTATAAGGGAGGTTCTTGATGTCTACTACACAACCTTCTTCTTGTAGACATGTTGGGCCTCCAAGTGTAGAGATTTGTAGGACAGTAGCAAATTTCCCTCACGTGGATGACCTAAGGTTTATCAATCCGTAGGAGGCGTGGGATGAAGATGGTCTCTCTCAAGCAACCCTGCAACCAAATAACAAGAGTCTCTTGTGTCCCCAACACACCCAATACAATGATAAATTGTATAGGTGCACTAGTTCGGCGAAGAGATGGTGATACAAGTGGTATATGGATAGTAGATATGAATATTTGTAATCTGAAAAATATAAAAACAGCAAGGTAACTAATGATAAAAGTGAGCGTAAATGGTATTGCAATGTGTTGAAACAAGGCCTAGGGTTCATACTTTCGGTAGTGCAAGTTCCCTCAACAATAATAACATAATTGGATCATATAACTATCCCTCAACATGCAACAAAGAGTCACTCCAAAGTCACTAATAGCGGAGAACAAATGAAGAGATTATGGTAGGGTACGAAACCACCTCAAAGTTATTCTTTCCAATCAATCTGTTGGGCTATTCCTATAAGTGTCACAAACAGCCCTAGAGTTCGTACTAGAATAACACCTTAAGACAAAAATCAACCAAAACCCTAATGTCACCTAGATACTCCAATGTCACCTCAAGTATCCGTGGGTATGATTATACGATATGCATCACACAATCTCAGATTCATCTATTCAACCAACACATAGAACCTCAAAGAGTGCCCCAAAGTTTATACCGGAGAATCACGATGAAAACGTGTACCAAC
Source organism: Triticum urartu (assembly GCF_003073215.2). Classification (NCBI taxonomy): domain Eukaryota; kingdom Viridiplantae; phylum Streptophyta; class Magnoliopsida; order Poales; family Poaceae; genus Triticum; species Triticum urartu. Next base: position 527,971,519 of record NC_053026.1, read on the forward strand.
CCCTATGCATAGGTTCATGGGCGGAACCCGCAAGTTGATCACCAAAACTATTGGGGAACGTAGTAATTTCAAAAAAATTCCTACGCACACGCAAGATCATGGTGATGCATAGAAACAAGAGGGGAGAGTGTTGTCTACGTACCCTCGTAGACCGTTCGCGGAAGCGTTATATCAACGCGGTTGATGTAGTCGTACGTCTTCACGTCCGACCGATCCAAGTACCGAAAGCACGGCACCTCCGAGTTCTGCACACGTTCGGCTCGGTGACGTCCTCGCCTTCTCGATCCAGCAAGAGGGGCGAAGTAGTAGATGAGTTCCGGCAGCACGACGGCGTGGTGACGGTGTTGGTGAAGAACAATCTCCGCAGGGCTTCGCCTAAGCACTACGAAAACTATGACAGAGGATAAACTAGAGGAGACAGGGTTGCCGGCACACGGCTTGGTGTTTCTTGATATCCCTTTGGTGCTAGCCCTACCCCTCTATTTATGTCTTGAGCCCTGGGGTCGAAACTTGGAGTAAAAGCCTCCACAAAGTCGGTTTCACCCGAAAGGCAAGAGTCCTTCTCGGACTCCAGGGCCAGACGCCAGGGTTCCCGGCGTCTGGACCCAGACGCCAGGGACCCTGGCGTCTGGCCCCTGGACTCCGCAAAAGTTCCTTTTGCGCTTTCCAAAAACCTTGTGGGCTTTCCCCTTTCGCCCAAATAAAGTGTTCTCGTACCCAAACATTTCGGGAAACATCCGGAACCCCTTCCGGTGATTTCCGGAACCCTTCCGGTGACCAAACACTATTATCATATATATCAAACTTTATCTCCGGACCATTCCGGAGTTCCTCGTCATGTCCGTGATCTCATCTCGGACTCCGAACAACATTCGGTCACCAACATACATAACTCACATAGTACTATATCGTCAACGAACATTAAGCGTGCGGACCCTACGGGTTCGACAACTATGTAGACATGACCGAGACACCTCTCTGGTCAATAACCAATAGCGGGACCTGGATGCCCATATTGGCTCCTACATATTCTACGAAGATCTTTATCGGTCAGACCGCATAACAACATACGTTGTTCCCTTTGTCATCGGTATGTTACTTGTCCGAGATTCGATCGTCGGTATCTCAATACCTAGTTCAATCTCGTCACTGGCAAGTCTCTTTACTCGTTCCGTAATACATCATCTCGCAACTAACTCATTAGTTGTAATGCTTGCAAGGCTTATGTGATGTGCATTACCGAGAGGGCCCAGAGATACCTCTCCGACAATCGGAGTGACAAATCCTAATCTTGAAATACGCCAACCCAACATCTACCTTTGGGGACACCTGTAGAGCACCTTTATAATCACCCATTTACGTTGTGACGTTTGGTAGCACACAAAGTGTTCCTCCGGCAAACGGGAGTTGCATAATCTCATAGTCATAGGAACATGTATAAGTCATGAAGAAAGCAATAGCAACATACTAAACGATCGGGTGCTAAGCTAATGGAATGGGTCATGTCAATCAGATCATTCACCTAATGATGTGATCCCGTTAATCAAATAACAACTCTTTGTTTATGGTTAGAAAACATAACCATCTTTGATTAACGAGCTAGTCAAGTAGAGGCATACTAGTGACACTATGTTTGTCTATGTATTCACACATGTATTATGTTTCCGGTTAATACAATTCTAGCATGAATAATAAACATTTATCATGATATAAGGAAATAAATGATAACTTTATTATTGCCTCTAGGGCATATTTCCTTCAAAAACATACATCAAGTGAATCACGTGATATCCCATTGTCACCGCAAATACGCACGGCAAGACATACATGAAGTGTTCTCAAATCTTTAAAGACTCAATCCGATAAGATAACTTCAAAGGGGAAACTCAATCCATTACAAGAGAGTAGAGGGGGGGAGAAAACATCATAGGATCCAACTATAATAGCAAAGGTCGCGATACATCAAGATCGTATCACCTCAAGAACACGAGAGAGAGAGAGATCAAACACATAGCTACTGGTACATACCCTCAGCCTCGAGGGAGAACAACTCCCTCCTCGTCATGGAGAGCACCGGGATGATGAAGATGGCCACCGGAGAGGGATTCCCCCCTCCGACAGGGTGTCGGAACGGGTCTAGATTGGCTTTCGGTCGCTATGGAGGCTTCTGTCGGCGGAACTCCCGATCTATTTGTTGGGGAACGTAGTAATTTCAAAAATTTCCCTACGCACACGCAAGATCATGGTGATGCACAGCAACGAGAGGGGAGAGTGTTGTCTACGTACCCACACAGACCGACTGCGGAAGCGTTAACACAACGTAGAGGAAGTAGTCGTACGTCTTCCCGATCCGACCGATCCAAGCACCGTTACTCCGGCACCTTCGAGTTCTTAGCACACGTACAGCTCGATGACAATCCCCGGGCTTCGATCCAGCAAAGCGTCGGGGAGGAGTTCCGTCAGCACGACGGCGTGGTGACGATCTTGATGTTCTACTGTCGCAGGGCTTCGCCTAAGCACCGCTACAATATGATCGAGGTGGAATATGGTGGCAGGGGGCACCGCACACGGCTAAGGAACGATCTCAAGGATCAACTTGTGTGTCTAGAGGTGCCCCCTGCCTCCGTATATAAAGGAGCCAAGGGGGAGGGTGCGGCCGGCCAGGAGGAGGGCGCAGGAGGAGTCCTACTCCTACCGGGAGTAGGACTCCCCCCCAATCCTAGTTGGAATAGGATTCCCCGAGGGGGAAAAGAGAGAGAGGGGGCCGGCCACCTCTCCTTGTCCTAATAGGACTAGGGGAGGGGGGAGGCGCGCAGCCCACCTTGGGCTGCCCCTTTCACCTTTCCACTAAAGCCCACTAAGGCCCATATGGCTCCCGGGGGGTTCCGGTAACCTCCCAGTACTCCGGTAAAATCCCGATTTCACCCGGAACACTTCCAATATCCAAACATAGGCTTCCAATATATCAATCTTTATGTCTCGACCATTTCGAGACTCCTCGTCATGTCCGTGATCACATCCGGGACTCCGAACTAACTTCGGTACATCAAAATGCATAAACTCATAATAACTGTCATCGTAACGTTAAGCGTGCGGACCCTACGGTTCGAGAACAATGTAGACACGACCGAGACATGTCTCCGGTCAATAACCAATAGCGGGACCTGGATGCCCATATTGGCTCCTACATATTCTATGAAGATCTTTATCGGTCAGACCGCATAACAACATACGTTGTTCCCTTTGTCATCGGTATGTTACTTGCCCGAGATTCGATCGTCGGTATCCAATACCTAGTTCAATCTTGCTACCGGCAAGTCTCTTTACTCGTTCCGTAATACATCATCCCGCAACTAACTCATTAGTTGCAATGCTTGCAAGGCTTATGTGATGTGCATTACCGAGAGGGCCCAGAGATACCTCTCCGACAATCGGAGTGACAAATCCTATTCTCGAAATACGCCAACCCAACATCTACCATTGGAGACACCTATAGAGCTCCTTTATAATCACCCATTTACGTTGTGACGTTTGGTAGCACACAAAGTGTTCCTCCGGCAAACGGGAGTTGCATAATCTCATAGTCATAGGAACATGTATAAGTCATGAAGAAAGCAATAGCAACATACTAAACGATCGGGTGCTAAGCTAATGGAATGGATCATGTCAATCAGATCATTCAACTAATGACCTCGTTAATCAAATAACAACTCTTTGTTCATGGTCAGGAAACATAACCATCTTTGATTAACGAGCTAGTCAAGTAGAGGCATACTAGTGACACTCTGTTTGTCTATGTATTCACACATGTATTATGTTTCCAGTTAATACAATTCTAGCATGAATAATAAACATTTATCATGATATAAGGAAATAAATAATAACTTTATTATTGCCTCTAGGGCATATTTCCTTCACTATTGTGCTCTCGGATGTTTTTAGGGTATATGGAGATATATAGAAGGAAGAAGTGCGTCAGGGGGCCCACGAGGGGCCCACGAGGGTGGAGGGCGCGCCCCCTACCTCGTGGCCTCCTTGAAGCTTCCCTTACGTGGACTCCAAGTCTCTCGGGTTTCTTCTGATCCAAAAATAAGTTCCGTGAAGTTTCAGGTCAATTGGACTCCGTTTGATTTTCCTTTTCTGCGATATTCTAAAACAAGTAAAAAACAGAAACTGGCACTGGGCTCTAGGTTAATAGGTTAGTCCCAAAAATCATATAAAATAGAATATAAATGCATATAAAACATCCAAGGTTGATAATATAATAGCATGGAACAATAAAAAATTATAGATACGTTGGAGACGTATCAGCATCCCCAAGCTTAATTCCTGCTCGTCCTCGAGTAGGTAAATGATAAAAACATAAATTTTGATGTGGAATGCTACCTAACATATTTATCCATGTAGTTCTCTTTATTGTGGCAAGAATATTCAGATCCATAAGATTCAAGACAAAAGTTTAATATTGACATGAAAACAATAATACTTCAAGCATACTAAGAAAGCAATAATGTCTTCTCAAAATAACATGGCCAAAGTAAGCTATCCCTACAAAATCATATAGTCTGGCTATGCTCTATCTTGACCACACAAAATATTTAAATCATGCACAACCCCGATGACAAGCCAAGCAACTGTTTCATACTTTTGATGTTCTCAAACTTTTTCAATCTTCATGCAATACATGAGCGTGAGCCATGGACATAGCACTATGGGTGGAATAGAATGGTGGTTGTGGTGAAGACAAAAAGGAGAAGATAGTCTCACATCAACTAGGCGTATCAACGGGCTATGGAGATGCCCATCAATAGATATCAATGTGCGTGAGCAGGGATTGCCATGCAACGGATGCACTAGAGCTATAAATGTATGAAAGCTCAACAAAAGAAACTAGTGAGTGTGCATCCAACTCGCTTGCTCACGAAGACCTAGGGCATTTTTAGGAAGCCCATCATTGGAATATACAAGCCAAGTTCTATAATGAAAGATTCCCACTAGTATATGAAAGTGACAACATAGGAGACTCTCTATCATGAAGATCATGGTGCTACTTTGAAGCACAAGTGTGGTAAAAGGACAGTAGCATTGCCCCTTCTCTCTTTTTCTTTCTTTTTCTCTCATTTTTTATTTTTTTATTTGGGCCTTCTCTTTTTTATGGACTCTTTTCTCTTTTTCTTATTTGGGCTTCTTTGGCCTCTTTTATTTATTTATTTTCGTCCGGAGTCTCATCCCGACTTGTGGGGGGATCATAGTCTCCATCATCCTTTCCTTACTGGGACAATGCTCTAATAATGATGATCACCACACTTTTATTTACTTACAACTCAATACTTAGAACAAAATATGACTTTATGTGAATGCCTCCAGCGGTGTACCGGGATGTGCAATGAATCAAGAGTGAAATCTGGATTCCTTTGCCAAGGCAATTGCACCAGTATTGTCACAAAAGATTTTCATTGGACTCGATGCACTAGGTATGACACCTAGATCGGATATGAACTCCTTCATCCAGACTCCTTCGTTCGCTGCTTCCGAAGTAGCTATGTACTCCGCTTCACATGTAGATCCCGCTACGACGCTTTGTTTAGAACTGCACCAACTGACAGCTCCACCGTTTAATGTAAACACGTATCCGGTTTGCGATTTAGAATCGTCCGGATCAGTGTCAAAGCTTGCATCAACATAACCTTTTACGGTGAGCTCTTTGTCACCTCCATATACGAGAAACGTATCCTTAGTCCTTTTCAGGTATTTCAGGATGTTCTTGACCGCTGTCCAGTGATCCACTCCTGGATTACTTTGGTACCTCCCTGCTAGACTTATAGCAAGGCACACATCAGGTCTGGTACACAGCATTGCATACATGATAGAGCCTATGGCTGAAGCATAGGGAACATCTTTCATTTTCTCTCTATCTTCTGCAGTGGTCGGGCATTGAGTCTGACTCAACTTCACACCTTGTAACACAGGCAATAACCCTTTCTTTGCTTGATCCATTTTGAACTTCTTCAAAATCTTGTCAAGGTATGTGCTTTGTGAAAGTCCAATTAAGTGCCTTGATCTATCTCTATAGATCTTTATGCCTAATATGTAAGCAGCTTCACCGAGGTCTTTGATTGAAAAACTCTCATTCAAGTATCCCTTTATGCTATCCAGAAATTCTATATCATTTCCAGTCAGTAATATGTCATCCACATATAATATCAGAAATGCTACAGAGCTCCCACTCACTTTCTTGTAAATACAGGCTTCTCCGAAAGTCTGTATAAAACCAAATGCTTTGATCACACTATCAAAGCGTTTATTCCAACTCCGAGAGGCTTGCACCAGTCCATAAATGGATCGCTGGAGCTTGCATACTTTGTTAGCTCCCTTTGGATCGACAAAACCTTCCGGTTGCATCATATACAACTCTTCTTCCAGAAATCCATTCAGGAATGCAGTTTTGACATCCATCTGCCAAATTTCATAATCATAAAATGCGGCAATTGCTAACATGATTCTGACAGACTTAAGCATCGCTACGGGTGAGAAGGTCTCATCGTAGTCAACCCCTTGAACTTGTCGAAAACCTTTTTGCGACAAGTCGAGCTTTGTAGACAGTAACATTACCATCAGCGTCAGTCTTCTTCTTGAAGATCCATTTATTCTCAATTGCTTGCCGATCATCGGGCAAGTCAACCAAAGTCCATACTTTGTTCTCATACATGGATCCCATCTCAGATTTCATGGCTTCAAGCCATCTTGCGGAATCTGGGCTCACCATCGCTTCTTCATAGTTCGTAGGTTCATCATGATCTAGCAGCATGATTTCCAGAACAGGATTACCGTACCACTCTGGTGCGGATCTCGCTCTAGTTGATCTACGAGGTTCAGTAGTATCTTGTCCTGAAGTTTCATGATCATCATCATTAGCTTCCTCACTAATTGGTGTAGGTGTCGCAGAAACAGTTTTCTGTGATGCACTACTTTCCAATAAGGGAGCAGGTACAGTTACCTCGTCAAGTTCTACTTTCCTCCCACTCACTTCTTTCGAGAGAAACTCCTTCTCTAGAAAGGATCCATTCTTAGCAACGAATGCCTTGCCTTCGGATCTGTGATAGAAGGTATACCCAACAGTCTCCTTTGGGTATCCTATGAAGACACATTTCTCCGATTTGGGTTCGATCTTATCAGGTTGAAGCTTTTTCACATAAGCATCGCAGCCCCAAACTTTAAGAAACGACAACTTTGGTTTCTTGCCAAACCACAGTTCATAAGGCGTCGTCTCAACGGATTTTGATGGTGCCCTATTTAACGTGAATGCGGCCGTCTCTAAAGCATAACCCCAAAAAGATAGTGGTAAATCAGTAAGAAACATCATAGATCGCACCATATCTAGTAAAGTACGATTACGACGTTCGGACACACCATTACGCTATGGTGTTCCGGGTGGCGTGAGTTGCGAAACTATTCCACAATTTTTCAAATGTACACCAAACTCGTAACTCAAATATTCTCCTCCACGATCAGATCGTAGAAACTTTATTTTCTTGTTACGATGATTTTCAACTTCACTCTGAAATTCTTTGAACTTTTCAAATGTTTCAGACTTATGTTTCATTAAGTAGATATACCCATATCTGCTTAAGTCATCTGTGAAGGTGAGAAAATAACGATATCCGCCACGAGCCTCAATATTCATCGGACCACATACATCGGTATGTATGATTTCCAACAAATCTGTTGCTCTCTCCATAGTACCGGAGAACGGTGTTTTTGTCATCTTGCCTATAAGGCACGGTTCGCAAGTACCAAGTGATTCATAATCAAGTGGTTCCAAAAGTCCATCAGTATGGAGTTTCTTCATGCGCTTTATACCGATATGACCTAAACGGTAGTGCCACAAATAAGTTGCACTATCATTATCAACTCTGCATCTTTTGGCTTCAACATTATGAATATGTGTGTTACTACTATCGAGATTCATCAAAAATAGACCACTCTTCAAAGGTGCATGACCATAAAAGATATTACTCATATAAATAGAACAACCATTATTCTCTGATTTAAATGAATAACCGTCTCGCATCAAACAAGATCCAGATATAATGTTCATGCTCAACGCTGGCACCAAATAACAATTATTTAGGTCTAATATTAATCCCGAAGGTAGATGTAGAGGTAGCGTGTCGACCGCGATCACATCGACTTTGGAACCGTTTCCGCGCGCATCGTCACCTCGTCCTTCGCCAGTGTTCGCTTAATCCGTAGTCCTTGTTTCGAGTTGCAAATATTAGCAACAGAACCAGTATCAAATACCCAGGTGCTACTGCGAGCTCTAGTAAGGTACACATCAATAACATGTATATCACATATACCTTTGTTCACCTTGCCATCCTTCTTATCCGCCAAATACTTGGGGCAGTTCCGCTTCCAGTGACCAGTCTGCTTGCAGTAGAAGCACTCAGTTTCAGGCTTAGGTCCAGACTTGGGTTTCTTCTCCTGAGCAACAACTTGCTTGCCGTTCTTCTTGAAGTTCCCCTTCTTCTTCCCTTTGCCCTTTTTCTTGAAACTAGTGGTCTTGTTAACCATCAACACTTGATGCTCCTTCTTGATTTCTACCTCCGCAGCTTTCAGCATTGCGAAGAGCTCGGGAATAGTCTTATTCATCCCTTGCATATTATAGTTCATCACGAAGCTCTTGTAGCTTGGTGGCAGTGGTTGGAGAATTCTGTCAATGACGCAATCATCTGGAAGATTAACTCCCATCTGAATCAAGTGATTATTATACCCAGACATTTTGAGTATATGCTCACTGACAGAACTGTTCTCCTCCATCTTGCAGCTATAGAACTTATTGGAGACTTCATATCTCTCAATCCGGGCATTTGCTTGAAATATTAACTTCAACTCCTGGAACATCTCATATGCTCCATGACGTTCAAAACGTCGTTGAAGTCCCGATTCTAAGCCGTAAAGCATGGCACACTGAACTATCGAGTAGTCATCAGCTTTGCTCTGCCAGACGTTCATAACATCTGGTGTTGCTCCAGCAGCAGGCCTGGCACCCAGCGGTGCTTCCAGGACGTAATTCTTCTGTGCAGCAATGAGGATAATCCTCAAGTTACGGACCCAGTCCGTGTAATTGCTACCATCATCTTTCAACTTTGCTTTCTCAAGGAACGCATTAAAATTCAACGGAACAACAGCACGAGCCATCTATCTACAATCAACATAAACAAGCAAGATACTATCAGGTACTAAGTTCATGATAAGTTTAAGTTCAATTAATCAAATTACTTAAGAACTCCCACTTAGATGGACATCCCTCTAATCTTCTAAGTGATCACGTGATCCAAATCAACTAAACCATAACCGATCATCACGTGAGATGGAGTAGTTTTCAATGGTGAACATCGTTATGTTGATCATATCTACTATATGATTCATGCTCGACCTTTCGGTCTCTGTGTTCCGAGGCCATATATGCATATGCTAGGCTCGTCAAGTTTAACCTGAGTATTCTGCGTGTGCAAAACTGGCTTGCACCCGTTGTAGATGGACGTAGAGCTTATCACACCCGATCATCACGTGGTGTCTGGGCACGACGAACTTTGGCAACGGTGCATACTCAGGGAGAACACTTCTTGATAATTTAGTGAGAGATCATCTTATAATGCTACCGTCAATCAAAGCAAGATAAGATGCATAAAAAGATAAACATCACATGCAATCAATATAAGTGATATGATATGGCCATCATCATCTTGTGCTTGTGATCTCCATCTCCGAAGCACCGTCATGATCACCATCGTCACCGGCGCGACACCTTGATCTCCATCGTAGCATCGTTGTCGTCTTGCCAATCTTATGCTTCCACGACTATCGCTACTGCTTAGTGATAAAGTAAAGCATTACATCGCGATTGCATTGCATACAATAAAGCGACAACCATATGGCTCCTGCCAGTTGCCGATAACTCGGTTACAAAACATGATCATCTCATACAATAAAATTCAGCATCATGCCTTGACCATATCACATCACAACATGCCCTGCAAAAACAAGTTAGACGTCCTCTACTTTGTTGTTGCAAGTTTTACGTGGCTGCTACGGGCTTAAGCAAGAACCAATCTCACCTACGCATCAAAACCACAACGATAGTTTGTCAAATAGACTCCGTTTTAACCTTCGCAAGGACCGGGCATAGCCACACTTGGTTCAACTAAAGTTGGAGAGACAGTCGTCCGCAAGCCACCTGTGTGCTAAGCACGTCGGGGGAACCGGTCTCGCGTAAGCGTACGCGTAATGTTGGTCCAGGTCGTCTCGTCCAACAATACCGCCGAACCAAAGTATGACATGCTGGTAGGCAGTATGACTTATATCGCCCACAACTCACTTGTATTCTACTCATGCAAATAACATCAAACCATAAAACCTAGGCTCGGATGCCACTGTTGGGGAACGTAGTAATTTCAAAAATTTCCCTACGCACACGCAAGATCATGGTGATGCACAGCAACGAGAGGGGAGAGTGTTGTCTACGTACCCACGCAGACCGACTGCGGAAGCGTTAACACAACGTAGAGGAAGTAGTCGTACGTCTTCCCGATCCGACCGATCCAAGCACCGTTACTCCGGCACCTCCGAGTTCTCAGCACACGTACAACTCGATGACAATCCCCGGGCTTCGATCCAGCAAAGCGTCGGGGAGGAGTTCCGTCAGCACGACGGCATGGTGACGATCTTGATGTTCTACTGTCGCAGGGCTTCGCCTAAGCACCGCTACAATATGATCGAGGTGGAATATGGTGGCAGGGGGCACAACACACGGCTAAGGAACGATCTCAAGGATCAACTTGTGTGTCTAGAGGTGCCCCCTGCCTCCGTATATAAAGGAGCCAAGGGGGAGGGTGCGGCCGGCCAGGAGGAGGGCGCAGGAGGAGTCCTACTCCTACCGGGAGTAGGACTCCCCCCCAATCCTAGTTGGAATAGGATTCCCCGAGGGGGAAAAGAGAGAGAGGGGGCCGGCCACCTCTCGTCCTAATAGGACTAGGGGAGGGGGGAGGCACGCAGCCCACCTTGGGCTGCCCCTTTCACCTTTCCACTAAAGCCCACTAAGGCCCATATGGCTCCCGGGGGGTTCCGGTAACCTCCCGGTACTCCGGTAAAATCCTGATTTCACCCGGAACACTTCCGATATCCAAACATAGGCTTCCAATATATCAATCTTTATGTCTCGACCATTTCGAGACTCCTCGTCATGTCCGTGATCACATCCGGGACTCCGAACTAACTTCGGTACATCAAAATGCATAAACTCATAATAACTGTCATCGTAACGTTAAGCATGCGGACCCTACAGGTCTGAGGAACAATGTAGACATGACGAGACATGTCTCCGGTCAATAACAATAGCGGGGACCTGCGATGCCCATATTGGCTCCTACATATTCTATGAAGATCTTTATCGGTCAGACCGCATAACAACATACGTTGTTCCCTTTGTCATCGGTATGTTACTTGCCCGAGATTCGATCGTCGGTATCCAATACCTAGTTCAATCTTGCTACCGGCAAGTCTCTTTACTCGTTCCGTAATACATCATCCCGCAACTAACTCATTAGTTGCAATGCTTGCAAGGCTTATGTGATGTGCATTACCGAGAGGGCCCAGAGATACCTCTCCGACAATCGGAGTGACAAATCCTATTCTCGAAATACGCCAACCCAACATCTACCATTGGAGACACCTATAGAGCTCCTTTATAATCACCCATTTACGTTGTGACGTTTGGTAGCACACAAAGTGTTCCTCCGGCAAACGGGAGTTGCATAATCTCATAGTCATAGGAACATGTATAAGTCATGAAGAAAGCAATAGCAACATACTAAACGATCGGGTGCTAAGCTAATGGAATGGATCATGTCAATCAGATCATTCAACTAATGACCTCGTTAATCAAATAACAACTCTTTGTTCATGGTCAGGAAACATAACCATCTTTGATTAACGAGCTAGTCAAGTAGAGGCATACTAGTGACACTCTGTTTGTCTATGTATTCACACATGTATTATGTTTCCAGTTAATACAATTCTAGCATGAATAATAAACATTTATCATGATATAAGGAAATAAATAATAACTTTATTATTGCCTCTAGGGCATATTTCCTTCACTATTGTGCTCTCGGATGTTTTTAGGGTATATGGAGATATATAGAAGGAAGAAGTGCGTCAGGGGGCCCACGAGGGGCCCACGAGGGTGGAGGGCGCGCCCCCTACCTCGTGGCCTCCTTGAAGCTTCCCTTACGTGGACTCCAAGTCTCTCGGGTTTCTTCTGATCCAAAAATAAGTTCCGTGAAGTTTCAGGTCAATTGGACTCCGTTTGATTTTCCTTTTCTGCGATATTCTAAAACAAGTAAAAAACAGAAACTGGCACTGGGCTCTAGGTTAATAGGTTAGTCCCAAAAATCATATAAAATAGCATATAAATGCATATAAAACATCCAAGGTTGATAATATAATAGCATGGAACAATAAAAAATTATAGATACGTTGGAGACGTATCAGCATCCCCAAGCTTAATTCCTGCTCGTCCTCGAGTAGGTAAATGATAAAAACATAAATTTTGATGTGGAATGCTACCTAACATATTTATCCATGTAGTTCTCTTTATTGTGGCAAGAATATTCAGATCCATAAGATTCAAGACAAAAGTTTAATATTGACATGAAAACAATAATACTTCAAGCATACTAAGAAAGCAATAATGTCTTCTCAAAATAACATGGCCAAAGTAAGCTATCCCTACAAAATCATATAGTCTGGCTATGCTCTATCTTGACCACACAAAATATTTAAATCATGCACAATCCCGATGACAAGCCAAGCAATTGTTTCATACTTTTGATGTTCTCAAGCCTTTTTCAATCTTCATGCAATACATGAGCGTGAGCCATGGACATAGCACTATGGGTGGAATAGAATGGTGGTTGTGGTGAAGACAAAAAGGAGAAGATAGTCTCACATCAACTAGGCGTATCAACGGGCTATGGAGATGCCCATCAATAGATATCAATGTGCGTGAGCAGGGATTGCCATGCAACGGATGCACTAGAGCTATAAATGTATGAAAGCTCAACAAAAGAAACTAGTGAGTGTGCATCCAACTCGCTTGCTCACGAAGACCTAGGGCATTTTTAGGAAGCCCATCATTGGAATATACAAGCCAAGTTCTATAATGAAAGATTCCCACTAGTATATGAAAGTGACAACATAGGAGACTCTCTATCATGAAGATCATGGTGCTACTTTGAAGCACAAGTGTGGTAAAAGGACAGTAGCATTGCCCCTTCTCTCTTTTTCTTTCTTTTTCTCTCATTTTTTATTTTTTTATTTGGGCCTTCTCTTTTTTATGGACTCTTTTCTCTTTTTCTTATTTGGGCTTCTTTGGCCTCTTTTATTTATTTATTTTCGTCCGGAGTCTCATCCCGACTTGTGGGGGGATCATAGTCTCCATCATCCTTTCCTTACTGGGACAATGCTCTAATAATGATGATCATCACACTTTTATTTACTTACAACTCAATACTTAGAACAAAATATGACTTTATGTGAATGCCTCCGGCGGTGTACCGGGATGTGTAATGAATCAAGAGTGACATGTATGGAAGAATTATGAACGGTGGGTTTGCCACAAATACGATGTCAACAACATGATCATGCAAAGCAATATGACAATGATGAAGCGTGTGATAATAAACGGAACGATGGAAAGTTGCATGGCAATATATCTCGGAATGGCTATGGAAATGCCATAATAGGTAGGTATGGTGGCTGTTTTGAGGAAGGTATGGTGGGTTTATGGTACCGGCGAAAGTTGTGCGGTACTAGAGAGGCTAGCAATGGTGGAAGGGTGAGAGTGCGTATAATCCATGGACTCAACATTAGTCATAAAGAACTCACATACTTATTGCAAAAATCTATTAGTTATCGAAACAAAGTATTCCGTGCATGCTCCTAGGCGGATAGATTGGTAGGAAAAGACCATCGCTCGTCCCCGACCGCCACTCATAAGGAAGACAATCAATAAATAAATCATGCTCCGACTTCATCACATAACGGTTCACCATACGTGCATGCTACGGGAATCACAAACTTTAACACAATTATCTCTCAAATTCACAACTACTCACTAGCATGACTCTAATATTACCATCCTCATATCTCAAAACAATCATCAAGTATCAAACTTCTCATAGTATTCAATGCACTTTATATGAAAGTTTTTATTATATCCCTCTTGGATGCCCATCATATTAGGACTAGTTTCATAACCAAAGAAAACTACCATGCTGTTCTAAAGACTCTCAAAATGATATAAGTGAAGCATGAGAGTTCATTAATTTCTATAAAATGAAACCACCACCGTGCTCTAAAAAGATATAAGTGAAGCACTAGAGCAAATGACAAACTACTCCGAAAGATATAAGTGAAGCTCAATGAGTAGTCGAATAATTATGCAACTATATGAAGACTCTCTAACATTTAAGAATTTCAGATCTTGGTATTTTATTCAAACAGCAAGCAAAAGTAAATAAAATAAAATGACGCTCCAAGCAAAACACATATCATGTGGCGAATAAAAATATAGCTCCAAGTAAAGTTACCGATGAACGAAGACGAAAGAGGGGATGCCTTCCGGGGCATCCCCAAGCTTAGGCTTTTGGTTGTCCTTGAATATTACCTTGGGGTGCCTTGGGCATCCCCAATCTTAGGCTCTTGCCACTCCTTATTCCATAGTCCATCGAATCTTTACCCAAAACTTGAAAACTTCACAACACAAAACTTAACAGAAAACTCGTAAGCCCCGTTAGCGAAAGAAAACAAAACATGACTTCAAGGTACTGTAATGAACTCATTATTTATTTATATTGGTGTTAAACCTACTGTATTACAACTTCTATATGGTTTATAAACTATTTTACTAGCCATGGATTCATCAAAATAAGCAAACAACACACGAAAAACAGAATCTGTCAAAAACAGAACAGTCTGTAGTAATCTGTAACTAACGCAAACTTCTGGAACCCAAAAAATTCTAAAATAAATTTCTGGAAGTGAGGAATTTATATATTAATCATCTTCAAAAAGAATTAACTAAATAGCACTCTCCAATAAAAAATGGCAGCAATTCTCGTGAGCGCTAAAGTTTCTGTTTTTTACAACAAGATCAACAAGACTTTCCCCAAGTCTTCCCAACGGTTCTACTTGGCACAAACACTAATTAAAAGCATAAAACCACATATAAAAAAGGCTAGATGAATTATTTATTACTAAACAGGAACAAAAAGCAAGTAAAGAAAATAAAATGGGGTTGCCT
This sequence comes from Triticum urartu, assembly GCF_003073215.2. Taxonomy (NCBI): domain Eukaryota; kingdom Viridiplantae; phylum Streptophyta; class Magnoliopsida; order Poales; family Poaceae; genus Triticum; species Triticum urartu. Next base: position 527,986,886 of record NC_053026.1, read on the forward strand.
CCCAACAAGCGCTATCGTTTAATGCCCCTAGCTAGGTATGATGATTTCAATGATGCTCACATAAAGGATAAGAATTGGAACATAAAGAGAGCATCATGAAGAATATGACTAGCATATTTAAGTCTAACCCACTTCCTATGCATATGGATTTTGTTAGCAAACAATTTATGGAAACAATAATCAACTAGCATAGGAAAGCAAAACAAGCATAACTTCAAAACTTTAAGCACATAGAGAGGAAACTTGATATTATTGCAATTTCTACAAGCATATGTTCCTCCCTCATAGTAATTTTAAGTAGCATCATGAATGAATTCAACAATATAACCAGCACCTAAAGCATTCTTTTCATGATCTACAAGCATAGAAATTTTATTACTCTCCACATAAGCAAAATTCTTCTCATTCGGAATAGTGGGAGTATCATAAGAAACTCGAATACTATAAATTGTTTCCACATTAAAAGAGTAATGATCAGAAAAGGGGTAATCATAATCATGACAAGTTTTATAAATATAATCACTACTTTTTATAGCATAAATATCATCAGAATAATCATCATAAGTAGGAGGCATGCTATCATCATTATAAATTTGCATATCAAAACTTGGGAGACTAAAAAATATCATCTTCATTAAACGTAGCATCCCCAAGCTTGGGACAAAGATTAGTTGCAGCAAATATATTCTCAAAAACATCATCTTCATCAAACATAGCATCCCCAAGCTTGGGCTTTTTCATATCATAAGCATAATCACTCTCATCATTAATAGTATGGATAACACCAATAGTATAGCAATTATCATATTCTTCCAAGCAAGTGCCAAAAAGATTTTCAAGATCATATGAAGTATCATTATCTTCCACAATTATATCTTCATGAGGCACAATAGTAATAGGAGAAACATTATTTAGGGGAGATATCTTTTTACCTCTCTTCCTTTTTCTTTTCTTCTTCATCACCACATCATGTGTGGGTTCAATCCTCTTTTTGGAGCTCCTTATTAATGAGATTGGTTGAATAGAGGGCTCCTCCTTGTTACCTGATTCATAGGAGAATATTGGAAGTCTCTTCCCTTTCGTTAGTATTCTCTTCATCCTCTATTTGTTTTCTTGCTTTATGTAATTGGCAATATAAGGATTTTCAATGCAATTCACCGCACAATACATATAAATTTCCTCTAGATCAAATCCAAGAAGTTTATAACAGGCAAATTCTGGAATATAGTTAGTTATACGTTTCATTTCTTCATAGCTCATAAGCAAACTAAGTTTATTATAATGTGCAAGGGAAATCAAGTCATCAAAATTTTTGGACACGATTAGATCATGAAACAATTTGCATCGGATTAGCTAAATGACCACTTTCATTGCAAAGTCCACAAGTACGGCCAAGAAAATTTAAATTTTCAGCACAATCATCTAGCCTTTCTTGCAATTTGGTGTGTACTTACAAACCCAATGCCTCATGAAATATCTATCTTCCCTATTTGGTGTGTACTTACAAACCCAATGCACTCCACAAAAATTGACATGTTTATAGGAGAAATTTTCATCATAACTAGTGCAATCATCATTAGTACCATGGATATTCAAGGAGTTCATACTAACAAGATTGCAATCATGCTCATCATTCACATGTTTTATGCCAAGCATTCTATGTAATTCTTCTTCTAGTATTTGAGCACAATTTTATTTTCCATCATACTCACGAAAGATATTAAAAAGATGAAGCGTATGAGGTAAACTCAATTCCATTTTTATAGTTTTCTTTTATAAACTAGACTAGTGCTAAAACAAGAAACTAAAAGACTTGATTACAAGATCTAAAGATATACCTTCAAGCACTCACCTCCCCGGCAACGGCGCCAGAAAAGAGCTTGATGTCTACTACACAACCTTCTTCTTGTAGACTGATGACCCACAAGTATAGGGGATCTATCGTAGTCCTTTCGATAAGTAAGAGTGTCGAACCCAATGAGGAGCAGAAGGAAATGATAAGCGGTTTTCAGCAAGGTATTCTCTGCAAGTACTAAAATAAGTGGTAACAGATAGTTTTGTGATAAGATAGGTTGTGATGTCTACTACACAACCTTCTTCTTGTAGACGTTGTTGGGCCTCCACGTGCAGAGGTTTGTAGGATAATAGCAAATTTCCCTCAAGTGGATGACCTAAGGTTTATCAATCCGTAGGAGGCGTAGGATGAAGATGGTCTCTCTCAAGCAACCCTGCAACCAAATAACAAAGAGTCTCTTGTCCCCAACACACCCAATATAATGGTAAATTGAATAGGTGCACTAGTTCGGCGAAGAGATGGTGATACAAGTGGTATATGGATAGTAGATAATAGTTTTTATAATATGAAAATATAAAAAACAACCAGGTAACGAATGATAAAACTGAGCATAAACGGTATTGCAATGATGGTAAACAAGGCCTAGGGTTCATACTTTCACTAGTGTAAGTCCTCTCAACAATACTAACATAATTGGATCATAAAACTATCCCTCAACATGCAACAAAGAGTCACTCCAAAGTCACTAATAGCGGAGAATGAACAAAGAGATTATGGTAGGGTACGAAACCCCCTCAAAGTTATTCTTTCCAATCAATCCGTTGGGCTATTCCTATAAGTGTCACAAACAGCCCTAGAGTTCGTACTAGAACAACAACTTCAGATACGAATCAACAAAAACCCTAATGTCACCTAGATACTCCAATGTCACCTCAAGTATCCGTGGGCATGATTATACGATATGCATCACACAATCTCAATTCATCTATTCAACCAACACAAAGGACCTCAAAGAGTGCCCCAAAGTTCTACCGGAGAATCACGACGAAAACGTGTGCCAACCCCTATGCATAGGTTCCCAATGTCACGAAACCCGCAAGTTGGTCACCTTAACATACATCAAGTGGCACGTGGTATCCCATTGTCACCACAGATATCCACGGCAAGACATACATCAAGTGTTCTCAAGTCTTTAAAGACTCAATCCGATAAGATTACTTCAAAGGGGAAACTCGATTCATTACAAGAGAGAAGAGGGGGGAAGAAACATCATAGGATCCAAATATAATAGCAAAGCTCGTGATACATCAAGATCGTATCATCTCAAGAACACGAGAGAGAGAGAGAGAGAGAGATCAAACACATAGCTACTGGTACATACCCTCAACCCCGAGGGAGAACTACTCCCTCCTCGTCATGGAGAGCGCCGGGATGATGAAGATGGCCACCGGAGAGGGATTGCCCCCTCTGGCAGGGTGCCGGAATGGGTCTAGATTGGTTTTTGGTGGCTACGGAGGCTTCTGGCAGCGGAACTCCCGATCTATGTTGCGTTCTGGAAGTTTTAGGTCACGTAGGTATATACGGGTGCGGGGGGTACGTCAGGGGAGCCACGAGGACCCCACGAGACAGGGGGGCGCGCCCTAGGGGGGGCGCCCCCACCCTCGTGAGCACCTCGTTCCTTCCTTGACGTGGGGTCCAAGTCCATCAGGTGTGTTTCCTTCCAAAAATAACTTCTCGAGTTGATTTTGTTCCGTTTCGACTCCGTCTGATATTCCTTTTCTTCAAAACACTGAAATAGGCATAAAACAACAAATCTGGGCTGGGCCTCCGGTTAATAGGTTAGTCCCAAAAGTAATATAAAAGTGGATAATAAAGCCCAATATTGCCCAAAACAGTAGATAATATAGCATGGAGCAATCAAAAATTATAGATACGTTGGAGACGTATCAAGCATCTCCAAGCTTAATTCCTGCTCGTCCTCGAGTAGGTAAATGATAAAAAATATAATTTTTGATGTGGAATGCTAGTTGGCATCATTTCAATGTAATTCTTCTTAATTGTGGCATGAATATTCAGATCCATAAGATTCAAGACAAAAGTTTATATTGACATAAAAATAATAATACTTCAAGCATACTAACTAAGCAATTATGTCTCTTCAAAATAACATGGCCAAAGAAAGTTATCCCTACAAAATCATATAGTCTGGCTATGCTCCATCTTCACCACACAACATATTTAAATCATGCACAACCCCGATGACAAGCCAAGCAATTGTTTCATACTTTTGATGTTCTCAAACTTTTTCAATCTTCACGCAATATATGAGCGTGAGACATGGACATAGCACTATAGGTGGAATAGAATGGTGGTTGTGGAGAAGACAAAAAGGAGAAGATAGTCTCACATCAACTAGGCATATCAATGGGCTATGGAGATGCCCATCAATAGATATCAATGTGAGTGAGTAGGGATTGCCATTAACGGATGCACTAGAGCTATAAATGTATGAAAGCTCAACAAAAGAAACTAGTGGGTGTGCATCCAACTCGCTTGCTCACGAAGACCTAGGGCATTTTGAGGAAGCCCATCATTGGAATATACAAGCCAAGTTCTATAATGAAAGATTCCCACTAGTATATGAAAGTGACAACATAGGAGACTCTCTATCATGAAGATCATGGTGCTACTTTGAAGCACAAGTGTGGTTAAAGGATAGTAGCATTGTCCATTCTCTCTTTTTTCTCATTTTTTTATTTTTTTTATTTGGGCCTTCTCTTTTTTTATGGCCTCTTTTCTCTTTTTTATTTGGGCTTCTTTGGCCTCTTTTATTTATTTATTTATTTTCGTCCGGAGTCTCATCCCGACTTGTGGGGGAATCATAGTCTCCATCATCCATTCCTCACTGGGACAATGCTCTAATAATGATGATCATCACACTTTTATTTACTTACAACTCAAGAATTACAAGTCGATACTTAGAACAAGATATGACTGTATATGAATGCCTCTGGCGGTGTACTGGGATATGCAATGATGCATGAGTGACATGTATGAAAGAATTATGAAAGGTGGCTTTGCCACAAATACGATGTCAACTACATGATCATGCAAAGCAATATGACAATGATGAAGCGTGTCATAATAACAGAACGGTGGAAAGTTGCATGGCAATATATCTCGGAATGGCTATGGAAATGCCATAATAGGTAGGTATGGTGGCTGTTTTGAGGAAGGTATATGGTGCGTTTATGGTACCGGCGAAAGTTGCGCGGTACTAGGGAGGCTAGCAATGGTGGAAGGGTGAGAGTGCGTATAATCCTTGGACTCAACATTAGTCATAAAGAACTCACATACTTATTGCAAAAATCTATTAGTTATCGAAACAAAGTACTACGCGCATGCTTCTAGGGGGATAGATTGGTAGGAGAAGCCATCGCTCGTCCCCGACCGCCACTCATAAGGAAGGCAATCAATAAATAAATCATGCTCCGACTTCATCACATAACGGTTCACCATACGTGCATGCTACGGGAATCACAAACTTCAACACAAGTATCTCTCAAATTCACAACTACTCAACTAGCATGACTCTAATATCACCATCTCCATATCTCAAAACAATTATCAAGTATCAAACTTCTCATAGTATTCAACACACTCATAAGAGAATTTTATTATTCTTGAATACCTAGCATATTAGGATTTTAAGCAAATTACCATGCTATTTAAGACTCTAAAAATAATATAAGTGAAGCATGAGAGTTCATCTATTTCTTAAAAATAAAACTACCACCATGCTCTAAAAGATATAAGTGAAGCACTAGAGCAAATGACAAACTACTCTGAAAGATATAAGTGAAGATCAATGAGTAGTCGAATAATTGTGCAACTATGTGAAGACTCTCCCATTCAATAATTTCAGACCTTGATACTTTATTTAAACATCAAGAAAAACTAAATAAAATGACATCTAAGAATAGCAAACATCATGTGAAGAAGCAAAAACTTAGGATCAACCGATACTAACCGATAGTTGTTGAAGAAGAAAGGTGGGATGCCGACCGGGGCATCCCCAAGATTAGATGCTTGAGACTTCTTGAAATATTATCTTGGGATGGCTTGGGAATCCCCAAGCTTGAGCTTTTGTGTCTCCTTAATTCCTCTCATATCACGGTCTCCCTAAATCTCAAAAGCTTCATCCACACACAACTCAACAAGGACTCGTGAGATAAGTTAGTATAAACCATTGCCAAAACCTTATCATACTCTACTGTAGCAAATAACTAAAATTATTATTCAACATTTCATACTAAATGCCTCTGCATATTTAATAGTCCTATCCTCAAATAGAATCATTAAAGAAGCAAACATATGCAAACAATGCAAACATAACAGCAATCTGCCTAAACAGGACAGTCTGTAAAGAATGCAGCAACATCCATACTTCCCTAGATCCAAAAATTATGAAAGAAAATTCCCACTGTAGTAAATTTATCAGAGCTTAATATGCAAAATGTTTCAACATTTTATCACATTCTGACTTTTCTAGGGAATTATTGCAACAGCGGTAAACTTTCTGTTTTCAAACAGCAACATGTGGACTTGTAACATAGGCATAGTAAAGGCTATCAATGCCACTTTTATTGAAAGAAAAGATGCAAAACATTGTTTTAAATAAAAGCATGCAAATATTAAAATAAATTGACGCTCCAAGCAAAACACATATCATGTGGTGAATAAAAATATAGCTCCAAGTAAAGTTACCGATGAACGAAGACGAAAGAGGGGATGTCTTCCGGGGCATCCCCAAGCTTAGGCTCTTGGTTGTCCTTGAATATTACCTTGGGGTGCCTTGGGCATCCCCAAGCTTAGCCTCTTGCCACTCCTTATTCCATAATCCATCGAGTCTTTACCCAAAACTTGAAAACTTCACAACACAAAACTTAAAGTAGAAAACTCATGAGCTCCGTTAGTATAAGAAAATAAATCACCACTTAAAGGTACCGTAATGAACTCATTATTTATTTATATTGGTGTTAAACCTACTGTATTCCAACTTCTATATGGTTTATAAACTATTTTACTAGCCATAGATTCATCAAAATAAGTAAACAACACATGAAAAACAGAATCTGTCAGAAACAGAACAGTCTGTAGTAATCTGTAGCTAGCGCAAGATCTGGAACCCCAAAAATTCTAAAATAAATTGCTCGACGTGAGGAATTTATCTATTAATCATCTTCAAAAATAATTAACTAAATAGCACTCTCCAAATAAAAATGGCAGCAATTCTCGTGAGTGCTAAAGTTTCTGTTTTTGACAGCATGATCAACAAGACTTTCCCCAAGCCTTCCCAAAGGTTCTACTTGGCACAAACACTAATTAAAAGCATAAAACCACATATAAACAGAGGATAGATGAATTATTTATTACTAAACATGAACAAGAAGCAAGGAACTAAAATAAAATTGGGTTGCCTCCCAACAAGCGCTATCGTTTAACGCCCCTAGCTAGGCATGATGATTTCAATGATGCTCACATAAAGGATAAGAATTGAAACATAAAGAGAGCATCATGAAGAATATGAATAGCACATTTAATTCTAACATGATTCCTATGCATAGGGATTTTGTGAGCAAACAACTTATGAGAACAATAATCAACTAGCATAGGAAGGTAAAACAAGCATAACTTCAAAACTTTAAGCACATAGAGAGGAAACTTGATATTATTGCAATTCCTACAAGCATATGTTTCTCCCTCATAATAATTTTCAGTAGCATCATGAATGAATTCAACAATGTAACCAGCACCTAAAGCATTCTTTTCATGATCTATAATCATAGAAATTTTATTACTCTCCACATAAGCAAAATTCTTCTCATTCGGAATAGTGGGAGTATCATAGGAAACTCGAATACTATAAATTGTTTCCATATTAAAAGAATAATGTTCAGAGAAGGGGTAATCATAATCATGACAAGTTTTATAAATATAATCATCACTACTTTTTATAGCATAAGTTTCATCACAATAATCATCATAAGTAGCAACTTTGTTCTCATCATAATCACTTTGCATATCTAAACATGGAAGGCTAAAAATATCATCATTAAGCTTAGCATCCCCAAGCTGGGGACAAACATTAATTTCAGCAAATATATTCTCAAATATGTCATCCTCATCAAACATAGCTTCCCCAAGCTTGGGCCTTTTCGTATCATAAGCATAATCACTCTCATCATTAATAGCATGGATAGCACCAATAGTATAGCAATTATTATATTCTTCCAAGCAAGTGCCAAAAAGATTTTTCAAGATCATAAGAAGTATCATTATCTTCCCAATCATAATCATCACAACAAGCAATAGGCATAACGAGATCATCATCAAGTGTATCATCTTCATTTTCATGAGGCACAGCAATAATAGGAGCAACTTTATTTGAGAGAGATACCTTTTTACCTCTCTTCCTTTTCTCTTCTTCTTCTTTACCACATCGCGTGTGGGTTCAATCCTCTTTTTGGAGCTCGTTATTAATGAGATTGGTTGAATAGGAGGCTCCTCCTCGTTACCTGATTCATCATAAGAGATAATAGGAGGATATTGGGAAGTCTCTTCCCTTTTATTAGCATTCTCTTCATCTTCTATTTGTTTTCTTTTCTTTATGTAATTGGCAATATAAGGATTTTCAATGCAATTCACCACACAATACATGTAAATCTTCTCTAGATCAAAATCAAGAACTCTATCAAGATTAAATCTTGGAATACCCTCAGTTATACGTTTCATTTCTTCATAACCCAAAAGAAGGCTAAGCTCTTTATGATGCTCAAGGGTAATCAAATTATCACAATGTTTGGACACGACTTGATCATGAAACAAATAACATTGGAGCTTTAAATGACCATGTTCATTGCAAAGTTCACAAGGGGCACGAAAAATATTGAATCTTTCAGCACATTCATCTAGACTTTCTTGCAACAATTTAGTTTCTAAGTACTTATGCCTTTTGCAATATCTATCTTCCCTATTTGGTGTGTACTTGCAAACCCAGTCTACTCCACAAAAATTGACATGTTTATAGGAGGTATTTTCATCATAACTAGTGTAATCATCATTAGCATCATGGATATTCAAAGAATTCGTACTAACAACATTGCAATCATGCTCATCATTCAAATATTTAGTGCCAAACATTTTAGAGATTTCTTCTTCTAGCACTTGAGCACAATTATCCTTTCCATCATACTCACAAAAGATATTAAAAAGGTGAAGCGTATGAGACAAACTTAATTCCATTTTTTTAGAGTTTTCTTTTATAAACTAAACTAGTGATAAAAACAAGAAACTAAAAGACTTGATTACAAGATCTAAAGATATACCTTCAAGCGCTAACCTCCCTGGCAACGGCACCAGAAAAGAGCTTGATGTCTACTACACAACCTTCTTCTTGTAGACGTTGTTGGGCCTCCAAGTGCAGAGGTTTGTAGGACAGTAGCAAATTTCCCTCAAGTGGATGACCTAAGGTTTATCAATCCGTAGGAGGCGTAGGATGAAGATGGTCTCTCTCAAGCAACCCTGCAACCAAATAACAAAGAGTCTCTTGTGTCCCCAACACACCCAATATAATGGTAAATTGTGTAGGTGCACTAGTTCAGCGAAGAGATGGTGATACAAGTGGTATATGGATAGTAGATAATAGTTTTTGTAATCTGGAAATATAAAAAACTGTTGGAAATATGCCCTAGAGGCAATAATAAATTGATTATTATTATATTTCCTTGTTCATGATAATCGTTTATTATCCATGCTATAATTGTATTGATAGGAAACTCAGATACATGTGTGGATACATAGACAACACCATGTCCCTAGTAAGCCTCTAGTTGACTAGCTCGTTGATCAATAGGTTTCCTAACCATGGACATTGGATGTCGTTGATAACGGGATCACATCATTAGGAGAATGATATGATGGACAAGACCCAATCCTAAGCCTAGCACAAAGATCGAGTAGTTCGTATGCTAAAGCTTTTCTAATGTCAAGTATCATTTCCTTAGACCATGAGATTGTGCAACTCCCGGATACCGTAGGAATGCTTTGGGTGTATCAAACGTCACAACGTAACCGGGTGACTATAAAGGTGCACTACAGGTATCTCCGAAAGTGTCTGTTGGGTTGGCACGAATCGAGACTGGGATTTGTCACTTCGTGTAAATGGAGAGGTATCTCTGGGCCCACTCGGTAGGACATCATCATATGCGCAATGTGACCAAGGAGTTGATCACAGGATGATGTGTTATTGAACGAGTAAAGAGGCTTGCCGGTAACGAGATTGAACAAGGTATAAGGATACCGACGATCGAATCTCGGGCAAGTATAATACCGCTAGACAAAGGGAATTATATACGGGATTGATTAAGTCCTTGACATCGTGGTTCATCCGATGAGATCATCGTGGAACATGTGGGAGCCAACATGGGTATCCGGATCCCGCTGTTGGTTATTGACCGGAGAACATCTCGGTCATGTCTGCATGTCTCCCGAACCCGTAGGGTCTACACACTTAAGGTTCGGTGACGCTAGGGTTATGGAGATATTAGTATGCGGTAACCCGAAAGTTGTTCGGAGTCCCGAATGAGATCCCGGACGTCACGAGGAGTTCCGGAATGGTCCGGAGGTAAAGAATTATATATAGGAAGTGCTATTTCAGCCATCGGGACAAGTTTCAGGGTCATCGGTATTGTACCGGGACCACCGGAAGGGTCCCGGGGGTCCACCGGGTGGGGCCACCTGCCCCAGGGGGCCACATGGGCTGTAGGGGGTGCGCCTTGGCCTATATGGGCCAAGGGCACCAGCCCCAAGAGGCCCATGCGCCAAGAGAAGAGAAAAAGGGGAGAGTCCTAAAGGGGGAAGGCACCTCCGAGGTGCCTTGGGGAGGATGGACTCCTCCCCACCCTTGGCCGCACCCTTCCTTGGAGGAAGGGGCAAGGTCTGCGCCTCCCCCTCTCCCTTGGCCCTATATATAGTGGGGAAAAGGAGGAGCAAACATACCTGAGCCCTGGCGCCTCCCTCTCCCTCCCGTGACACATCTCCCTCCTCCCGCAGCGCTTAGCGAAGCCCTGTTGGAATCCCGCTACTTCCACCACGCCGTCGTGCTGCTGGATCTCCATCAACCTCTCCCTCCTCCTTGCTGGATCAAGGCATGGGAGACGTCTCCGTTCCGTACGTGTGTTGAACGCGGAGGTGCTGTCCGTTCGGCGCTAGGATCATCGGTGATTTGAATCACGACGAGTACGACTCCATCAACCCCGTTCTCTTGAACGCTTCCGCGCGCGATCTACAAGGGTATGTAGATCCACTCCTCCCTCGTTGCTAGATGACTCCATAGATAGATCTTGGTGACACGTAGGAAAATTTTGAATTTATGCTACGTTCCCCAACAGTGGTTTCAGAGCTAGGTCTATGCGTAGTTTCTATGCACGAGTAGAACACAAAGTAGTTGTGGGCGTTGATTTTGTTCAATATGCTTGCCGTTACTAGTCTTATCTTGATTCGGCGGCATCGTGGTATGAAGCGGCCCGGACCAACCTTACACGTACGCTTACGTGAGACCGGTTCCACCGACAAACATGCACTAGTTGCATAAGGTGGCTGGCGGGTGTCTGTCTCTCCCACCTTAGTCGGATCGGATTCGATGAAAAGGGTCCTTATGAAGGGTAAATAGCAATTGGCATATCACGTTGTGGTTTTGCGTAGGTAAGAAACGTTCTTGCTAGAAACCCATAGCAGCCACGTAAAACATGCAACAACAATTAGAGGACGTCTAACTTGTTTTTGCAGGGTATGCTATGTGATGTGATATGGCCAAAGGATGTGATGAATGATATATGAGATGTATGAGATTGATCATGTTCTTGTAATAGGAATCACGACTTGCATGTCGATGAGTATGACAACCGGCAGGAGCCATAGGAGTTGTCTTAATTTATTTATGACCTGCGTGTCAACATAAACGTCATGTAATTACTTTACTTTATTGCTAACCGTTAGCTGTAGTAGTAGAAGTAATAGATGACGTGACAACTTCATGGAGACACGATGATGGAGATCATGGTGTCATGCCGGTGACGATGATGATCATGGAGCCCCAAGATGGAGATCAAAGGAGCTATATGATATTGGCCATATCATGTAACTATTATTTGATTGCATGTGATGTTTATCATGTTTATACATCTTATTTGCTTAGAACGACGGTAGTAAATAAGATGATCTCTCATTAAAATTTCAAGAAATGTTCTCCCCTAACTGTGCACCGTTGCTACAGTTCGTCGTTTCTAAGCACGCCGTGATGATCGGGTGTGATGGATCCTTACGTTCACATACAACGGGTGTTGACGAGCCTAGCATGTACAGACATGGCCTCGGAACACATGCAAACACTTAGGTTGACTTGACGAGCCTAGCATGTACAGACATGGCCTCGGAACACAGAAGACCGAAAGGTCGAGCATGAGTCGTATGGTAGATACGATCAACATGAAGATGTTCACCGACGTTGGCTAGTCCGTCTCACGTGATGATCGGACACGGCCTAGTTGACTCGGATCATGTAATCACTTAGATGACTAGAGGGATGTCTATCTGAGTGGGAGTTCATAAGATGAACTTAATTATCCTGAACATAGTCAAAAGGATTTTGCAAATTATGTCATAGCTCGCGCTTCAGTTCTACTGTTTAGATATGTTCCTAGAGAAAATTTAGTTGAAAGTTGATAGTAGCAATTATGCGGACTAGGTCCGTAAACCGAGGATTGTCCTCATTGCTTCATAGAAGGCTTATGTCCTTAATGCACCACTCAGTGTGCTGAACCTCGAACGTCGTCTGTGGATGTTGTGAACATCTGACATACACGTTTTGATAACTACGTGATAGTTCAGTTAAACGGTTTAGAGTTGAGGCACCGAAGACGTTTTTTGAAACGTCGCGAAACATATGAGATGTTTCGAGGGCTGAAATTGGGATTTCAGGCTCGTGCCCACGTCAAGAGGTATAAGACCTCCGACGATTTTCTTAGCCTGCAAACTAAGGGAGAAAAGCTCAATTGTTGAGCTTGTGCTTAGATTGTCTGAGTACAACAATCATTTGAATCAAGTGGGAGTTGATCTTCCAGATGAGATAGTGATGTTTCTCCGAAGTCATTACCACCAAGCTGCTAGAGCTTCGTGATGAACTATAATATATCAGGGACATATATGATGATCCTTGAGATATTCGCGATGTTTGACACCACGAAAGTAGAAATCAAGAAGGAGCATCAATTGTTGATGGTTGGTGAAACCACTAGTTTCAAGAAGGGCAAGGGAACAAAGGGATACTTCATGAAATGGCAATTCAGCTGCTGCTCTAGTGAAGAAACCCAAGGTTGAACCCAAACCCGAGACTGAGTGCTTCTGTAATAAGGGGAACAGCCACTGGAGCAGAATTACCCTAGATACTTGGTAGATGAGAAGGCTGGCAAGGTCGATAGAAGTATATTGGATATACATTGTGTTAATGTGTACTTTACTAGTACTCCTAGTAGCACCAGGGTATTAGATACCGGTTCGGTTGCTAAGTGTTAGTAACTCGAAATAAAAGCTACGGAATAAACGGAGACTAGCTAAAGGTGAGCTGACGATATGTGTTGGAAGTGTTTCCAAGGTTGATATGATCAAGCATCGCACGCTCCCTCTACCATCGAGATTGGCATTAAAACCTAAATAATTGTTATTTGGTGTTTGCGTTGAGCATAGACATGATTGGATTATGTCTATCGTGATACGGTTATTCATTTAAGGAGAATAATGGTTACTCTGTTTATTTGAATAATACCTTCAATGGTCTTACACCTAAAATGAATGGTTTATTGAATCTCGATCGTAGTGATACACATATTCATGCCAAAAGATAGTAATGATAGTACCACCTACTTGTGGCACTGCCACGTAAGTCATATCGGTATAAAACGCATGAAGAAGCTCCATGTTGATGGAACTTTGGGCTCACTCGTTTTTGAAAAGTTTGAGACATGCGAGCCATGTCTATTGGTGTATATGCATGAAGAAACTCCATGCAAATGGACCGTTTGGACTCACTTGATTTTGAATCACTTGAGACATGCAAATCATACCACATGGGCAAGATGACTGAAAGCCTCGTTTTCAGTAAAATGGAACTAGAAAGCAACTTGTTGGAAGTAATACATTTTGATGTGTGCAGTCCAATGAGTGCTGAGGCATGTAGTGGATATCGTTATGTTCTTACTTCACAGATGATTTGAGTAGATGTTGAGTATATTTACTTGATGAATCACGAGTCTGAATTATTGAAAGGTTCAAGTAATTTCAGTGTGAAGTTGAAAGATCATCGTGACAAGAGGATAAAAGATCTATGATACGATCATAGAGATGAATATCTGAATTACGAGTTTGGCACAAAATTAAGACATTGTGGAAATCATTTCACAACTAATACAGCCTGGAACACCATAGTGTGATGGTGTGTCCGAACATCATAACCGCACCCTATTAGATATGATGCATACCATGATGTCTCTTATCGAATTACCACAATAGTCTATGGGTTAGGCATTAGAGACAACCACATTCACTTTAAATAGGGCACCACGTAATTCCAATGAGATGACACCGTATGAACTATGGTTTAGAGAAACCTAAGCTGTCATTTCTTAAAAGTTTGGGGCTGCGACGCTTATGTGAAAAGGTTTCAGGCTGATAAGCTCGAACCCAGAGTGGATAAATGCATCTTCATAGGACACCCAAAACAGTTGGGTATACCTCCTGTCTCAGATCCGAAAGCAATAAGGGATTGTTTCTAGAATCGGGTCCTTTCTCGAGGAAAAGTTTCTCTCGAAAGAATTGAGTGGGAGGATGGTGGAGACTTGATGAGGTTATTGAACCGTCTCTTCAACTAGTGTGTGGCAGGGCATAGGAAGTTGTTCCTGTGGCACCTACACCAATTGAAGTGGAAGCTTATGATAGTGATCATGAAACTTCAGATCAAGTCACTACCAAACCTCGTGGGATGACAAGGATGCATACTACTTCAGAGTGGTACGTAATCCTGTCTTGGAAGTCATGTTGCTAGACAACAATGAACCTACGAGCTATGGAGAAGCGATGGTGGGCCTGGATTCCGATAAATGGATTGAGGCCATATAATCCGAGAGAGGATCCATGTATGAAAACAAAGTGTAGACTTTGGAAGAACTACTTGATGGTCGTAAGGCTGTTGAGTGTAGATGGATTTTAAAAGGAAGACGGACAATGATGGTAAATGTCACCATTAAGAAAGCTCGACTTGTCGTTAAGATGTTTTCTGACAAGTTCAAGGAGTTGACTACGATGAGACTTTCTCACTCGTAGCGATGCTAAGAGTCTGTTGGAATTATATTAGCGATTACTGCATTATTTATGAAATCTTGCAGATAGGATGTCAAACATTGTTTCCTCGACGATTTTCTTGAGGAAAGGTTGTATGTGATACAACCGGAAGGTTTTGTCAATCCTGAAAGATGCTAATAAGTATGCAAAGCTCCAGCAATCCTTCTAGGGACTGGAGTAAGCATCTCGGAGTTGGAATGTATGCTTTGATGATGATCAAAGATTTTGGGTGTATACAAAGTTTATGAGAAACTTGTATTTCCAAAGAAGTGAGTGGGAGCACTACAGAATTTCTGATGAGTATATGTTGTTGACATATTATGGATCAGAAATGATGTAGAATTTCTGTAAAGCATATAGGGTTATTTGGAAAGTATTTTTCAATGGAAAGCCTGGATTAAGCTACTTGAACATTGAGCATCAAGATCTATAAGGATAGATCAAAATGCTTAATAGTACTTTCAAATGAGCACATACCTTGACATGATCTTGAAGGTGTTCAAGATGGATCAGTCGAAGAAGGAGTTCTTGCCTGAGTTGTAAGGTATGAAGTTAAAGACTTAAAGCTCGACCACGGTAGAAGAAAGAGGAAGGACGAAGGTCGTCCCCTATGCTTTTATCATAGGCTCTCTACAGTATGCTATGCTGTGTACCGCACCTGAAGTGTGCCTTGCCATGAGTCAGTCAAGGGGTACAAGAGTGATCCAATAATGAATCACAAGACAGCGGTCAAAGTTATCCTTAGTAACTAGTGGACTAAGGAATTTTCTCGATTATGGAGGTGGTAAAAGAGTTCGTCGTAAAGGGTTACGTCGATGCAAGCTTAACACCTATCCGGATAGCTCTGAGTAGAGATACCGGATACGTATAATGGAGCAACAATTCAGAATAGCTCCAAGTGGAACAGTTATTTGGAATAGCTCCAAATAGAACGTGGTAGCTACATCTAGGAGATGACATAGAGATTTGTAAAGCACACACGGATCTGAAAGGTTCAGACCCATTGACTAAAACCTCTCTCACAAGCAACATGATCAAACCTAGAACTCATTGAGTGTTAATCACATAGTGATGTGAACTAGACTATTAACTCTAGTAAACTCTTTGGGTGTTAGTCACATGGGGATGTGACCTTGAGTGTTAATCACATATCGATGTGAACTAGATTATTGACTCTAGTGCAAGTGGGAGACTGTTGGAAATATGCCCTAGAGGCAATAATAAATTGATTATTATTATATTTCCTTGTTCATGATAATCGTTTATTATCCATGCTATAATTGTATTGATA